>NW_023650459.1:0-5984 GCF_015228065.2 Penaeus monodon | reverse complement strand
AAAATGAAATATTTATATATAATTATAATATAATTATATTATATATTATATAAATATATTAAAAAACACATATTATATTGTGTTGTGTATATATATTAGATATGTACATATAAACATTATGTATGTGTATAAAACATTTATTATTCATATACAGAGAGAGAGAGGGGAGAGAGAGAGAGAAGAGAGGAGAGAAAAGGAAAAGGGAGAAGAGAGAGAGAGAGAGAGAGAGAGAGAGAGAGAGAAGATTTATCTATCGCATAAAACGTAGGGTTATAAATAAATAAATAAAATAAATAATAGACATATACACATATTTATTTTTTATTTACATATATTTACATATATACATACATGTTATACAGACATATAAATATATGGAGATAGGTAAATAGATAGAATATGCATGTGTATATACATATATATAAACATATGAAAACACACACACACACACCCACACACACATACACACACAAACACACACACACACACACACCACACCACACCACACACACCCCACACACACACACACCAAAACCCACATTTTATATATATATATATATATATATATATATATATATACATACATATATATATATTTTAAATATATATATATATATATTATATTATATATAATATTATTATATATATAATATATTTTATTATATATATATTATTATATATATATATATATATATTAATGTATATATACGCACACACATAACACAAACACCACCCCACACACACCCCACACACACACCACACACCACACACCCCACCAATATATTATATTATATATATATATATATATATATATTTTATATATTATACATATATAATATATATATATATATATTTATAAAATATAATTAAAATAAAATATGTAGTTATAGGGGATATATATATATATATATATATATATTTTATATATTATATATATATATATATAACTATATATATAGTATAATATTATATTTTATATATAATATATTATATATTATATACCATCTATATATAATATATATTTTATATATCTATATTTTAATATATATTATATATATATTTATGTATTGAAATTTTGTATATATTGTCCCATATATGTATATAAAATTTATGTTTTTTTCCAAAATAGGAGAGAGTTTAATAAATAGATTCTTATCTATATTTTAAATGGTCTCTCTGTCTACTTGTCTTCTACCCTGCCCCTAATTAGTATCTACCCTATGGGATAGATAATCGATAGGGCACACACACACACCCACACACCCCCAACACACCACCCCCGTATATATAAAATTATATATATATATATAATATTATAAAATATATATATTATAAAATATATATAAAAACCCCTGTATGTGTTTGTATTATGTATATATATTATATATATACATAAATATAACATAAATAAAATATATTATATATATTATATATTATATATTAATATATATAATATAAAAAACCCCCACATATTATATATATCCCATAAATATTTATATATATATATAAATATAATATATATAATAAAATATATATCTTTTATATAAAAAAAAAAATATATAATGTATATATATATATATTTTATATATATATAATTTTATATAAAATATAGGGGAGGGGCCAAAAAAAGTCGATGTCACTTATTATTGACTCTGTGCAGTGCTGGTGTGTCCTCTGCAGGGGTTTTGGAAAAGGGGGGGCTCCCCCTTTCCAGAAAAAAGGGCAGAATCAGTGTTGGGCGAAAGAATGTGAGGAACCAGTTTTTTGCCCAGGGCGGAAAGGCTCCCTCTCTCTACGCAGCTGATGGCCTCGGAAAAAACCCGGCAAAAAAAAGATACCGTTTGGGGCCCCAAACGGCGTGGGCGGGAGTTGCCAGGGGCGGGGCCCCAAGCGAAAAAAAAACCTCCCCTCAGGACCCCGGGTTTTTTTGGAAATTTATTCCTCTTTTTGCCTCCTAAACCCTTTTTTCTTTTTCCCTAGTTTCCAAAAAGGCAATGTTTTTGTTTTGTATAGAGTGAACTCCCGTTCCCTTGCCCATACAGGGACTAAACAAAAGGGACAAAACGGGCGGCAATATCTTACCCTACTTCAGACTCACCCCAAATATCCCCAAACCCGTGTATGGGGGCCCGGTCCCACACGCGCACGATTTTGTGTATAAAATGCACATACACACATGCCAAACCGCGATGTGTGTTTTGGGGTGTGTGTGAATGCACCACGCTCGAATTGAGTGAGCCCCCTTACATAATCCCGACAGTGGTTATTTTATATATAGATAATTAGTTTAAATTAGATAGAAAAACCCTTTTGGTATATATTTTTATACGAATTAAACTAAAAAGGTAGTAGTCGGGGGAAAACCACATCGTTCTCCATTAAAATCACCAAGTATATAAAATCCGTGTATGTTTCATTTTGCCGCGCCCGAAAATTTTTGGGGTATGAAAGAAACACACACACATGCACCCCCGCACGATTTTAAAAACATAAAAATATATATGTATACATATATATAGTAGAAATGTATTTACGTATTTATATATATATAAAATTTTATAAAATATATATTAATATATATAATATTAATATATATCTTTTTATACCTATGTATATATAAAATTTTAAAATATTATATTAAAATTTTATATATATAAAATATATATTATATATATATATTATTTTCCCATCAGCCTGAATCATTTCAGGGCAGGACGTGGGCCCTTCCCCCCCACCTTTTTTCCAACATTGTCTGTCGGGCGTTTTTTTTTTTTTCCAGCCCTTTGGCCCTAAAATTTTCGTCATGCCCATCTTGTCCTCGCCGGGCCCCTTTGGCCTTTTTAATGTTTTCTATAGACAGTTTTTAAAAAATTTTTTCCTTTTCCCCATCTATCGTCCTGCCCTCCGACATATATTACCCGCCCCTTACCCTTTTTTTTTTTCATGCTCCCGTATATCTTCCCCTCTTTTCTGTTCCCTGATCTATGTTGCCCACTCCCCATCTCCCAAAGGGTAAATTTTAAGGGATCACTTCTTTTTTCCAAAATAAAAGGGAAGAACCTCTTAGTATGCTACTGTGTCTGCCCAAGGTGCTCCAGCCCCCGGGCGAAAGCGTCCCCTTAAATTTTCCCCTTCACTAATGTGTTTGTCTATACGAAATTTTTCCTAGGGATATATACTTTTTCCCTTTCCTCTTTGCGCTTCGCCTTGTACATGATCTATTTTGAATTGAAGTTTACTGTTGAACATGAACTTATTCTTTTTTTTGTCCATCCTAAGTTCGACTTTCAGACTTTCCCCCAAAATTTAGATCCCTTTTTTTTAGTTTTTTGCATATCATTTGCGATTCACTGAAGAGAAAAAAATAACTGCAAATCCTTTTTGATTTTTTGGTATTCGTTCCCCCTATTTTGATACCCCCTTTTCCCTTCCATTAAGATTTTTGAATATTTCCTCAAGACAAGCTGTAAAAAGTTTTTGGGGAAAAGGTGTATATCTTTTAATATTTTTCAATTTCCCCCCTCTACTTTTCCCCGTCTTCGAATAGCTTTTTAGCACTGCTGGGATTCGTACAGAGTCCAAAAGCCTTTTTTGTAATCGGTGAATCCCAAAAACAGGGGTTTTTCCCATATTCGTAATTTTTTTTTTTCTTTTTTGGGTAAGCGTGTTTGGGTGTGGTTTTGGTTTCGAGAAAACCACGGGGGGGGAAAGCCTACTTGTTCCCCTAGGCCCGGGTTGGGAAACCAACGATCGAGTTGTTTATTTACTTTTTTTAACAAATTTTTTAAGTTAAAGAAAGGAGGTAGTTTTTTTTAGATCCCTTTTTATCCCTTTTTTTAAATTTTTAAAAAAAAAAAAACACAAACCACACCCCCACCACACACACACACACACACACACACACACACAATATATATAAAATTTTATAAAATATATATATATTAATATATATATATTTTAAAATATATATATATATATATATTAATATATTTCACGTGTGTATCATATAATGTTTTGGTATATGTAAATTTGTGTTTGTGTTGTTTTTGTGTTTTGTGTGTGTGGGGTGTGTGTGTGGGGGGAATTCATGTCGAACAATTGCAAATAGAAACCCAAAGAAAGGGGAAAAAAAAAACACACGAATATGCCGGGCCTTTTCCCCATTTACTGCTTTTTTCCCGCATTTTTCTGCTTCCCTCGGGGATATATCCCCCGATAAGCAAAAAATGCGAAAAAAGGGCCCTTTGGGTATTTTGGGTGGGGTTTTGTGTGTGTGTATTGTGTGTGTTTATATTTTATGTATACGGCCCTTTTAAAGTATATATTGGATTGGGATATATATAAAAATATATATATGTATATTACATATAACCTACATACATACATTATTTTATTTTTATATTTTATTATAACTTTATTTGTCTCTCTTTCAAAATTATATATCTATATATATATATATATATATATATATATGTTTATTCATTTATTTATTTATCTAATTATTTATACATACGTATACGTGTGTATATAGATAGATAAACAAATAGTTAGATAGATTAAAAGATATATAAATAAATAGACAGATAGATAAATAGATAGATAGATAGGTAGGTAGACAGATAGATAGATAGAAATATTGATAGATAGATAGATATACAGATAGATAGACAGATAGATAGACAGAGATAGAAAGATATATGTAGATAGATAAACAGATAGTTAGACAGACAGATAGGTAATGATATAGATATAGAAATAAGTATAGATGTACTTATATACTTATACATGTACATTTAAATATACAGTATATTTTTATACATCAAATACACACACACACACACACACACACACACACACACACACACACACACACACACACACGCATATATATATATATATATATATATATATATATATATATATAAATGTACATATATATATATGTATATATGTATATATATATTGTATATATATATATATATATATATAATATATATATATATATATATATATATATATATATAATATATATATATATGTATATATATATGTATGTATGTATATATACAGAGAGAGAGAGAGAGAGAGAGAGAGAGAGTCGGAGATACAGAGACAGACAGACAGACAAACAAGCAAGCAAACAGAATGAGAGAGAAAGAAAAGAAGAGAAAACAATGAATTAATTGATGAAAACCAGTACAAACTGCCAAGGAGAGGAAGTGGTTGTGTACTGACTCAACATAGCATAGCCATCCTGACGTAGTGCCCTAATGCCTGCCGATGCATTGAGTGTTGCTACCTCGTCTGTCAAAAGGATAGGATTTAGGATCCTAGGATTTAGGCAAGGTGTAGGATGCCTTAGAGTGATTTTATTGTTATTTGTTCAGGTGGTACGGAGGTCGCGATGGAATGTAATGTATGTAACGAAGTAATATCTGGGGATTAAAGGATTTTATTTGTGGGTGTTGGGTATCAGGCTGTTTACTAACGGAGGTTGCATATTCAGGATGCTTACATTACGGCAAGGTATACATTAACAAAGAAGATGCACGTAGAAGCTTATGACTTTTCAAGGTTAGAGCAAGGTCGGAAACTACAGTCTGGTGACTAGATATTGCAGATTTTGTAATCTCCTGTATTTAAATGCGAATCTTCTGGGGAAAAATAAAGAAAATATACTGATAGAAATAAGTGAGTTGATGCTAGCATCTTGTGAAGACGCTCACTCGCATTTCTCCATTACATAAGTACAAATGACTGTGCAATTTAACGTTCAAATAAGAAAGCAGTTACAGCTTTACATGTTCGTGACTGTGAGTTCCACATTATCGTTTAACTGTTAAGGTGTTAAATTATAATATAGTTATAATAAGAAAATAAATAGGTTCGTAGTATTCCTGTTATGATAATATTAAAAAACAAACCAACACACCCCACACACACACATATATGGTGTGTGTGTGTTTTTTTTTTATGTATATAAA
>NW_023650458.1:0-5984 GCF_015228065.2 Penaeus monodon | reverse complement strand
ATCATTATCATTTCAATTTGACGGCCTATACTGAAACTGACAGTTTGGCTTTCGGGCAAAGGGAACAGTCTCTGGCCTTCTTCCCGTCCAGTCACGTCATGGAGTTCAGGCATAGATGACGCAGGCACCAAAACTTAAGAGCTTCACATTATGGACTCCTCAAAACTAACTTCATGGAAGATCACTTTCCATGACGGGGAATGGCTGCTTCTCCAGCAAATGCCCATCAGTGTCCAAGGGTCCTTGGACCTCTGCTTTGGAATGTCTTCTTATCTAATGTCATCCTGCAACTCATACCAGAGGTGACGACTGCACGATGTCATTCACGTGTGAGATGACATCATGAAACGATAGCATGAACCAATCATTAGCTTCATAGCCTTGGGGCATGGAGCCGGAGATGGCAAGTGATGCTTGCCCCAAAGAAGGCACATGCGATGCTTATCTCAGGAGGGAACTGGTTTCTTTGCCTGCTCCAACCATCCTCCTTGACAGCAAAGGATTGTTTATGTAGGACTCAACAAAGATCCTTGGAGTAGAGTTGATAGTGGCTTAACATACCAACGTCATGTCCAGCAGGTGGCTAAGGCAGCTGCATAGAAGCTTGATGCATCCATTTGCATCAGCTATTCTCAACAAGTCATAAGTCTGCTTGTGTGGTCTACTTGTCTGCCCTATCCTGCTGGATAAAGTTCAGAAGATGGAGGCAATCATACACTACAAAATTTGGCAACCGCTGGATGTCACACTTCAACATTGCAAACACCTGCGCAACATTGGTGGCCTGTCTGTATTGTATAAAGTTAACTTTGTAGAATCTTCTCATCTGTCAAACCTATACCTTCCCACTCCACACAACTCCAGCCACATGAATCGTGGTGATGGTGGCCAGGACAGAGTTCCATCTGCGCTCATTCCTGTTAAGACATGGGCGCCTGTGGAACCACATGCTCAGAAACACCAGTCTCCATCACACAACGTCTCTCAAGAGTCACATCAACGTATGGCTCCTCAACCAGTAGCAGATAAACATAATGACAAATTTTAGTATTTCAACTGATCATACTTTTATTGTTTTTAACACCGTTTTTGGTTCTTTTCTTTCTCAGTGTTGTTTTTACTTTAATGTTTTACTTCTAGAATGCTTTCCACGATAGCTTCATGTGTGATATGTAACATTTTAGCAAACTTATATAAATGCAGTCTCATGTTATAACCTAAATAAAGGTAAAAGAGGGAGAGAGGGAGAGAGGTGGAGAGGGAGGGAGAGAGAGTTAAAGTTTAAGTTTGGTTTTGATTCCATTTATTACAATGGATATTCTTAGTGTGATATACTGTCTGTTGATTTTGCTCACGTGTGTCAGCTGCTGCTGACTCGGCTGAATCGAGTCCTTACCTGCCGTGGTGCGACAGTTGCAACTTCTCGCGCCTGGGCGGGTGCGAACTCGCCGACTCCTCGGATGAGAGGCTGACACGTTAACACTGTACTAGCCCAGAGGCTAGTGTATATATATATATATATATGTTATATATATATATATGCGATATATGTATATATGTAATATATATTATTGTTTAACGGTAGGTTCATGTCTGAGCCGCCGTGTGGTCACAGCATGATACTTAATTGTAGTTTTCATGTTGTGATGCTCTTGGAGTGAGTACGTGGTAGGGTCCCAGTTCCTTTCCACGGAGAGTGCCGGTGTTACCTTTTAGGTAATCATTCTCTCTATTTATCCGGGCTTGGGACCAGCACTGACTTGGGCTGGCTTGGCCACCAGTGGCTAGGTAGGCAATCGAGGTGAAGTTCCTTGCTCAAGGAACAACGCGGCGGTCGGTGACTCGAACCCTCGAACTCAGATTGCCGTCGTGACAGTCTTGTGTCCGATGCTCTAACCATTCGGCCACCACGGCCTTATATATGTATATATATATATATATATATATATATATATATATATATATATATATATAAAGAGAGAGAGAGAGAGAGAGAGAGATAGAGAGAGAGAGAGAGAGAGAGAGAGAGAGAGAGAGAGAGAGAGATGGAAAGCAAAAGTGAAAGAGAACGAGACTTACCATCCGATAAGAGCGTGGAACACCTGAACTTCTGTTGAGGGTGAGAGTTCCTTGTGGGTCAGTATTTGGACGAGGGCGTGGGGTTCGAGTGCTCCATTCGAGTGGACTTTAGCACTTGGTCAGTTTGAATTTCCAGAATCTGCCAGCAAACAGCAATTTTAAGATATGAGTCTCTGAAATCGGCAAGCCATGGACTTAAAACATGATGCAGCAACATTCTCAGTTTACCTGACCTGAATTTCACCAGAGCCATTTGAAGATTTCTTAATTTGGGTATTTTCCTATCACAGTTGAATAACACTATGGGTGCAGCATATAGCATTCTTATTTTATTGAAATAATGGGGTGAAATAAAACAAATCATCAAACTTATTGACGAAACCAGATAAAGAATTGCCTTAACCCACCAAGAAGGCAGAAAGGATTACTTCAGTTTATACCGATTGTTTTCTATGTAGAGCTTGTTGGTTGATTAATTTCCTCAGTACCTCAAAAAGTGAACAAGATTTAAAAGCCAGAAGCCTGAGAAAACTCCAGGTCATCCCCTAGGAGAGCTTATTTCCCTTTTGCTAGTAAGATACCCTTCCTCGAGGTTTAAGCAACCAAAAACTACCTCCCCCTTGCCCACAGGGTTCACCTGGCCTCGAGGGGGATTCTAAAGTTCTGGGGGAGGAGCATAAGGCTTAGCAGGGAAAAAGGAATGTGTGCAAATTTTAAATATAACAGTGAAAACTGATTTAAAGGAAGTCAGGAGAATAATGTTAGCAACTCACAGCTGAAAGTTTACTTCTTAGCATTGATGTGAAAGTATTCTTAGCAATGAACTAATGCCTGGGAGATGATAAAATCTGTAGGCAACTTTCGGCAAATTAACTATTTCAAATTATCCCGCTACATCAACAGCTAAGGTCATTAGTAGTGAATATCTTGTGGGATTAAAATGATAATGTGTTTAAAACGTTTAAAAATCTATCAGTAAACTATTATAAAAAAATTATATTAACAGTCAAAGCATACATATCATGCTATAAGAGTATACATTATTGCATAAATATTATGCATAATTAAATAATTGTATTATAATTAAAGTATATGGGGGTGTCAAGTATAAACATCTTTGGTCTGAGAATGATGTACAACCTTTCCACTACATATGCAGCTGTTAATGCCCTTGGCATCCCTCACAACATGCTTCACCATTAGCCATCATTGGCCCATGAGTCAATCTTGTGTGGCAGATTTTCAGTCTTGCTAACACTTCTTGTTGGTTGGGATGGACACTGCTCACCCAATTGCCAAGGTTATCTGTGATCCAGATTTTTCCAGACTCCATTGCTCTCTCCATTTATTATGAGACTTCTAATGCATTTTTTTGTCTGTGGGAATGGAAAACGAGCATCACAGGCTGACTGGCGCAATAGATTAAAAAAGAATGGTTCCTGAGATCTCTAATTATCTTGGCTGCTACAAGGATGAAATGTAACTCTGTAGTGAAGATCGAGGCTGCTGGAGAAAGACTTCCAAATTTGTTTACTGCTGCAAAGACAAACATTATTTTCAAAACTTTGAACTGTATATAATGCATCTGATCTTTGGAATTTAGAAGTGTGTTGAAGAAATCTCTCCCCTTTCCTTATTCCAACCAAATTCAATTCGACTGGGATTTGGTCCAAGGGGGGAACTGGGAGTTCCAACAGCTAATGTAATGAAAGAAGTGATTCTCGACTCTCGGGATACAGGTACTCCATAGGGAAGAAAGCCTGAAGACCTGGAGAGCTTCATTATGACCTGAATCCAGTGTCTGGAGCAGAGTGGGAGTTGCAGATGATTTAAAACCTCATATCCATAGTCAAGTTTACTATGCATAAGCGCTCAATAAAGCCGCAGAATATTGTGCGGTCTGCACCCCAAGGGCAGGGGAGAGAGAACCCACAAAATACTGAGTGCTTTATTAGCCTTAACTGTTAATATGAGGCACCACATAAGCCTTCTGTTAAAATTAGACTCAAGTACTTCACCTCTTGGACAAAGTGTAATGGCTTTGCTCGTTTGTGGAAATGTACAGCCATGGTCTTGCTTGGGGAAATTTGAACCCATGATATGTTGCCCACTGTACAACCTGATTTATTGCAGCCTGTATGTGTTCTTGCACATCCTCCTGAGCAGTACAGTGTAGAGTCATCCACATACAGATTACATGAAACAGCACTTGGAACAACCCTTACAATGTCACTTATAGCAATGGCAAACAGGGTTTACACTTAAGACACTCCCTTGTGGGACCCCTTCCAGCTGATCTTCCAGGTTTTGAAAAACTGTTTCCCACCCCGAACTCTAAACTTCCTGTTAGCAAGGAAGCTTTGTATGAAGGTAGGTTAATGCTCCTCTTAAACAAAGTCATACAGCTTCATGAGTTTTGCCATGCTTCCAAGTAGTATCCTAATCCTTTTCGAGGTTGAAGAAGATTACTAACATGCAAGGAATTCAGTATAATAGTCTCCATCCTCTTTAAAGGGCATCTGTGGTCGATACTCGGTTTTCTAAACCTATTGATATGGGGTCAGCACGTTTTCCTTTTCCGACACCTTTATCTTTTCTCCACCAGCTTGCAGATGCACCTGATGAGAGTGGTCTGTAATTACCTGGTGTAGAAGCTTCCTTGCCAGATTTGGAGGTAGGAATGATTACAGCTTCTTTCCACTGTGCCTTTCTAAAGATCCTACTGAATAGGTCCAAAAGGAACTTTTGGGGAGCTTTCTGATAAGTTGATCTCATTTGGAATGGAAGAGCTGGAAAGCAGAATCCATGGAAGTTCTGCTGCAGTCCTACTAAGGAATTAGATTAGACGTTCCTTTTCAGCCCAGAGTGGAGAATGGGCAGTGTAAGATGCTCCAGAGAAGATCTCTGCCTGAATTTAGCTAGTCATTTGCAACATCTTTGCTGTGAGGATTATGCCACATGTCTTCAGAGCAGGTGGTGATACATATTGCTCTTTCCAGCAGTCTAGTGCACCTGTTTCTATACCCATGCTAAGGGGTCCTGGAGTTAATTGAGGGACATATTGCTTAATGTCCGTCTAGCTTCCTTTAGCATTCGCCTGGCCTTGGGTCTTAAGGTTAGATTAAGATTAGGTACATTGCTGGGTGCCGTTTCAGCTGCCTTAGTAAGCTTTCCTTGCTATGAAACACTGGAAATCTTCCATATATCTCTAGAATCTATTTAGATCTCTTGATCTTAACAGATTTCAGTCTGCATGTTCAAGTTCCCGCTCTTTACCTCACTGTCTGGAATGCCATTCACCTCCTCCAAAAGTATTGAAAAGTGGTCCCTTCCATGTGAGTCTTCCATGGCCTGCCAACTAACTGACAGTTAATATTTGAGAATTTTCCAGTTTGAATTCGGAATTGTGTGGGTGTTTCACTGTTCAGAAAGACTGCATCTACTCTTGAGAACGAGGACTTCAAGGCCCTTCCTCAAGGGTTGCACAATGTATCACCCTAGAGGTGATGCCAGCCACCGAAATATGCAAGAGTAGAAATTGATGTGTCAAAAGTACATCTTCAGTGGAGGAAGGTAGATGGGTGTAATAGAGTAAGGCAGTGTCAAGCCTATCCTCATGGCTTTCACCTGCAGTGTTATCAGCATGTGGATGGCCTGAAGAGAATATCTTGACGTACCATCACTGCTGTTCCTCCACAATGTCTATTATCAAAGGTCCTATATTGGGCTTAAACTTCGAAAGATTTTTCTTGGTTGTAATCTCTTGTTGGCAAGCTACCCTTTCATAAGGTGTCTGGCAGCACCTGTGGTTAAGGTCGCCTTACACCTTCTTTAGGCTTTCCCTTACCAGCATCTTGGAGTGCCTGTGGTGGAGGAGGTTTTGTTTACCTGTGGCTTAGTTTCAA
>NW_023650457.1:17500-32434 GCF_015228065.2 Penaeus monodon | reverse complement strand
TGCACACCGACCCCACTCTTGCTCCCCTGGGCCGGGGCCTCTCGTCGCACTCGGCATTGTTGTTTCTGAGTCATAACGTAGATTTCCTAGAGTAAACTTCTGATTTCAGAATTTCAGCACTTTGTGCTTTGCTGCACCTTCGTGCCTTGATTATGCAGGTCTCACGAGACTACAGTAGTGGTAGTCAGCACCCCACCTCGGACCGCAGCACTCTTCTACACGGGGTAGCCTTACGGGCATTGACCCTGGGTAGGGAGGCCCAGTAGTGTGAGGCGTCCTTTGGGGCACTTTTTCTTTTATTCTTATTTTTTCCTCTCTTCATGTGACTTCCCTGAGCCTACCGGAGTACCTGAGTCGGTAAGGAGGTGTCTTCCACATAACTCGATCCCTCTTTGGTACTGGAGAACGCAACCAGGCTTCCATTGGTGGGGTAGAGAACGGAAACTTCTCTCTCTTAGCTGTTGACTCCCCGGCTACCCCTTCTCCTTCTCAAGGAGGGGGGGGGGGCGACCCATGACTAACGTGACATTGGACAATGGAACCCCTACAGCTGACAAACGAGAGCGAAGAGTTTTTACAATCCCTCCACAGAATGCACGGTATTTGAATGTCAAATGCGTGAATGAAAATCAGTCGCTTTTGAACGTTAACCCCTGTAGTGAGGCAGCCATACGTCTTTTTCCACGGGACTTATAACCCTATTTTCGCCTTAGCCTGCGTCGCATCTTAAAGGAGTTACAAACCAGCAAACAACCCTTCGTCTTGGAAGACCATCGGCCAGGACTACTACCTACCCGCGCTAAATTTACGTCAGAGCAATTGCTGAGCTTCTCAGGCAGTTGGCTGAGAGCTCGTGACCTGTACACACCATTTATAAGTATCTGGCTTTTTTGTTTCTTTTTTTTATTATTGATGTTCGTTTTTTTTATTGTCATTTGTGTCTATCATTTTGTTTAATTTAATAAATGTGTATCTTTCTGTCCATTTAGTATTTTATTAAATTCTTACACGCTACCTAAATTATAAGAATTGCTCGGCTCTAGGGCTGTGTAAAAATCGACCCTTACATTGGTAGGCAGCCCGGGATATTTATGTACAATTCTATTTTGCAATAATATTGTGTATAACCGAAACCAGCCTTTGCGTTTATTAATGTCTATTTCAGATTTTTTTTTCTGTGCTTTTCACATGTTTAGGAAATGGATTTTAAGAAATTAAGACTTGCTTACTGCTTGTTTAGTCCGTTGATGAATCAATGTTTTTTTTTTTTTTTTGATAATACAAATATCGCAGTAACGTCATATAAGGTGCAATGTGTATTATAAGTACGTAAACTTGATTTCTTGATCTTCGCTCTGTTGTACTTCATATTGCGGGTAATTTTATTTTATTCATATTCATCAGTCGCTACAGACGTCCTTAGTTGTATCGGCGTTTAAGCCCAGGGAATAATTGATTGTATACGTGATTTTATTTTGGAATGGATGTCTGGCCAGGAAGTGAGCTTTACTCAGCCCGGTAAATGTACATAGGACTGATTTTTTTTTTTCAAATTCTCAGTGTACGCTATACCGCTGCCCTCACGAGTTTATACATTTTATTCTAATGACAGATTGCTTTTCAGCCTGTCCTATATTTGTTGATGCTGATGTTTGCAGTTTTTGCCTGTTCTTTGTGCTCGTGACATACAGCGAAGATTGTAACAATTTGTTGCTCTGAGTAAGATAAACCATACCAACACTGAACACTGGTGAGTAAAGATTTATTTTTTTTGTAACAGATTTATATATCAAGTAATTACCACTAATTACCAGTATTCATTTTGGTTTGATTTTCTTTTAGAAAAGCACAGACGTGTTAGGTAAAGTATTAGGTATTTTGTTCATTATTGAAGACTCTTAGAGTTGTGTAACTTAAAATGTTTAATGAACGTAATTTTTCTGATCTAACTTCCCCAAATCCACATTCAATAGCAGACCATGAGCAAGCTTATGCTCTTCCTCGTGGATTAAGAGATCCTTCAGTTAGACCAAAATCTAAAGCACCAGCTCATGCTGTTGGTCCATTAACTCCTCCCGATGATAACGAAGGAAATGTAAATCAGCCTCAAGGAAATATTCCTTCTACAGTACTTGCGAGTGTACTAAGTCAACAGAATAAAATGATTAAGGATAATCTTGTTCTCTCATCTAAATTAGATAAGATTGAAAGCATGTATGCAACACTTAGTAGCCAACTAATGGTTTTGCTACAGGGTATGAATGTTCAGACCTCTAGTAATGAACAATTGTCCGTGCCAGTTTCTTGCAGTGATAGTGCAGCACGTGCAAACGCTAAGGTCCATGACGATAGACCTATACTTACACCATTATCTAAACCAGTCTTCGAACCAGAAACCCCATTTAACCATAGACCTATACCAACACCTCGTACCCAGTTTCCTCAATCCTCGTGTCCTAATCCTTCCTCTGTGAGACCAACTCCTCTTGCAGCACCAAGATCTAGTTTAACTTCCGGTATTAATGAGTATAATAATGGTAGTAACGTCATGCCGGTAAGTTTTAAAATTGCCAAGCAACAAATACCAATATTTGAAGCAAAATGTTCACTCAATGATCCCATGAAACGACAGGATGAATTTGAACAATGGATTCGTAAGATTGAAATGGTCATTCCAGAGGGACATGATGAAACCAGGATTAAAGTTGCAAAAATACATTGTCAAGGTCATGCAGAAACTATTGTTAATAGTGGTCAGTTTGCACAATTTACTACTTGGAATGAATTTAGAAGGGCTTTAAGGGACAAATTTGGTAGTGTAAGAAGTTCAGGGGATTTCTTTAGAAGGATAGAATCTATTAGACTTAAGCAAGGACAGTCGCCTAAAGATTTTCATATTGAACTTGAAGCAGCAGTTCTTTCGGGTGCAAGGGACTTTCCTAATGATATTGGGGATGTAACACTAACTGTAAAAAAACTTTTTCTTCAAGGTTTACCAAAAAGATTACGAGCCTTGGTTGTTTCAAGTGAAGATGGTCCTTTGACACAACTTGTCACGAATACGGAACGTATTTGGCACTGTCAGAATAATGCATTTTATTTGAGGGAAAGGAGACTATTCTCGGGTGTGTCGTCTGTCAATTCGAGTCTACTAACTGCTAATAGTGAGCCGTACTGCGCTTTCCACCGCTCCAAAGGACACCTCACAAAAGATTGCAGAGGTAAGCCTCTGTCTAATGTTTGTTGGCGATGTTTACAGCCAGGTCATCTAAGATCTCGATGTCCTGGATTACAGCAGCCGCATAAAAAGGAACAATCTACAGGTGTTCAGAATGCTGTGCCCTTTCAGGAAGGCCAGCAGTGTTAAAACTCCCTGTAATCTGTTGGCTAAAATGTAAAAGGGAGATGGATTTATGCTTAGTGTCTGATAAGAATTTAGTGGGTCGACCTTTGATAAAAGTTTGTATTAATGGTCAGAATTGCCTGCATTCATTGACACTGGATCTTCTGCATCCTTGTGAAGGTCTGGGCGCATTGAAGTCTCTAAGCATTATCTCACGTTCCAAAGGAGCCAGGTCACTTATTAGTGCTTCTGGTGACTTGCTTGATGTTTTAGAAGAAAGGGATTTTGAGATTTCTTTGGCTCCAGGACTTAGCCTAACACACAGATTAGTTGTAGTTGATGAAAATTGTGATTTTCCAGGTTCCTTATTAATTGGCATTGATCTACTGCGTAGATTTGAATTCAGCTTGGTTCATTCACATCAGCCCGGACAGACTTATCTTTCTCTTGATTCAATTAGAGTACCTGTAACCTATACAGATCATCCAGGAATTTCTAAAGTGTCCTTTTGCAAGGCAACAGTAAGGGATTGTGATCTTGATATAACGCCCCTTTTTCAACAACCAGTTCTGTGTGCTAGAGTTCTCAGAAATGCTAGCATTCCTCCAATGAGTGCTAAGTTTATTTTATGTTCAGTAAATCGTGGTATTCCTGATGGGATGTATACATAGAGGGTCATTTGCATGATCTATCGATTCCTCATTCAGTTGCAAGTGTACAGAATAGGAAAGTTTACATATGGGCAGTTAATACTTTACCTCGCAGAATTAAGCTCAAAAATGGTAAGCTACTAGCAAAAGTGGAAGAAGTTTCTAACTCTGACCCAAGTAAAATAGCAATGATAGGTAGTGCCTCTTCATGTAATACTGAGGTAGTAACCCAAGCAAATCTTCCAGAGTTAGAACATTTAACAAAAGAGCAAAGGAGTAAGGTCTTGCCTATTCTACAGAAGCACAAGGGTTTATTTGATGGTGATAAAATGACTGTTGGTAAAGCCAAGGGTATTGTGCATTGCATACCTACGGGTGATGCAGCGCCTATTTGTTCTAGACAGTGGCGTCTTCCACAGTCGGCCAAAGACTTTATTAAGTCTGAGTGTCAGTCAATGCTTAAAGCAGGAGTAATTAAAAACATCAATGAGTCCATGGCTTAGCAATGTGGTTCTAGTAGTAAAAAAAGGATGGGTCTTAATCGTTTTTGTGTTGACTACAGGCAGTTGAATAATGTTACCATAGGAGATACATATCCACTTCCCAGGATAGAAGAAACTATTGACAGTCTCGGAGAAGCACATTTCTTTTCTACTCTAGACTCTAGAGCAGCGTACTGGACTATAGAGGTTAATGAGGCAGATCGCCCTAAAACGGCATTTTCGGATGGACAGAACGTTTTTCAATGGATTCGAATGCCATTTGGTTTAAAGTCCGCTCCAAGCACTTATCAGAGGCTAGCTAACTTGGTCTTGAGTCCAGTTTTAGGACGTCATACACTTTGTTATCTAGATGATATCATTATCTATAGTAAAAACTTTTCAGAACATCTTGATCATCTGGATGAAACCCTTACTATTTTGTCTCATGCAGGCTTTAAATTAAACATGGCAAAACGTGAGATTGCTTGCCCAGAACTTAAATTTTTAGGATTCCTCATTTCTGCTGCAGGTGTACAGCCTGACCCTGGTAAAGTGAAGGCCATATGTGACCTTCCTACACCCACCAACTCACAGCAGGTGAGAAGGATTATGGGTGCTGCTGGATATTTCCGCAGACATATCAAAGATCACTCTAAAATAACTGCTTCACTTTCTGATTTAACTAAGAAGAATGCCAAGTTTGTATGGAAGCCAGAACATGAAAGGGCTTTAGTTAGTTTGAAGGAAGCATTAGTTACTGCTCCTCTCTTGAAACGTCCTAATTTCGACTTGCTGTTCGAAATCCATACAGATGCAAGTCAGCGAGCCATTGGTGTTTGTTTGATCCAAAGCATGGTGAACAACCTCACCCATTTTTCTTATTACAGTCGCAAACTTAGAGGTGCAGAGATTCGTTATTCAGCGACCGAGTTGGAGGCTTTAGCTGTTGTTGAAGCTATTAAAGCCTTTCATCCATATGTTTATGGCCATAAATTTCATGTCTATACGGATCATAAGCCATTAGTCTATATTTTTAAACGTCCAACTAAATCTGCTAGAATGACCCGCTGGAGTCATGAAATAATGAGTTATGATTGTAAAGTCTTCTATAAAGAAGGAGCAAGTAATCATGTACCAGATCTCTTATCTAGGCAGATTAATCCAATAACACCTGTAGATTTGACCACCTTAGATCCTAAAGTATTTCGTGCATTACAGGTTGAAGACTCTCTTTACAAAGAAATCATAGATTTTCTTGAAGGTCGATCATTCCCTAAACGGAAATTACCTGCAAGATTAGATGAGTTTGACTTGATAGATGGAGTTCTATATCACGTCAAAGATAAGGCTTCTGGTTTGGTAAGTCAATTATGTATTCCTTTGAAATGCAGATTACATGCCCTGGACATTGCTCATAATAGTAAGATTGCTGGTCATCCTGGGACCTATCGTACATATAGGAAACTCCAGGAATTATATTATTTTCCTTGTGCACTTAGTTATACTAGGAATTATGTAAGTAAGTGTCTGACCTGTAAAAAGCGTAAAGCTCAACAAAGGCATAGAGCGACATTAGCAGATGCTCCACTTGCATTAAGCATCCTCGAGCGAGTCAGCATGGATCTCGTTGAATTGCCTAAGTCGGACAATGATTTCAAGTATGTCTTGGTGATTGTAGATCAGTTATCACGTTTTACTCAGCTTGTACCTCTTAAAGATAAACAAGCCGTAACTGTCACAAATGCTTTGATTAATGATTTCATTACAATCTTTGGTCCACCACAAGCTTTCATATGTGATAATGGCACTGAATTTTCTAATTCTCTTCTCAGAGCTGTTTGTAAGCTGCTGGAAACTAAGATCAACTTTACAACCCCTTATCATCCAGAAAGTAATGGGTTATGTGAAAGGACTAACAGAATAGTTAAAGATACTTTATATGCACTAACTGAGAAGAATCCTCGCCGATGGGACACGATGATACCTCATGTTAGGTTTGCTATCAATTCTTCAGTTAACAGGTCGGTAAATAACCAACCCTTATATTTGATGCTTGGACAATCTATACATTATCCAGTTGGATTAACAAACAAATTAACTGTAAATAAACCTGCTAATGAAAGATTTGCAAAGTTAATTCAGGCACGTGATGCAGCTGTACTTGCAAGTAAACAATGTAGAGAATATAACAAAGATTACGTTGCAAGGAAGTCTATACCTGCTACTGATTTGGATGTTGGTAGTCTAATTTTACGAAAAAGTCCTCCTCAGAAAGCCACTGGTCTGACGGCACGCTGGACAGGTCCCTTAAGGATCACAAAGCGCACTGGACCTGGTGACTTATCTGGTGAAAGACCCGGTTAAAGAACAGTGTTTATCGACTTCATCGTAATGATATGCTGCCCTACGAGGCACAAGACGAACTGGAGATAGTGAGTCCAGATGGTGTTCTTGCAGAACACTCTCCTGATGATCCGTTAAGTGTTATGATGTTATCTCTTGTGAGAAGATTTACACGGTAATTTGTTTTTAGGTTTAATGTATTACATTGTAATGTTAAATATTCTTTCGGTGATTGGGATATCGTTTGTATAATGTTAGAGCATCCTTAATAAAATAGATCAACATTCCAGTGCTTGCAAAGAACAGGTCTCTTTATTTTTGTCCACATGAAAGCTCATGCCAACTCTCCAACAGCTATCTGCATGGTCTGTTCCTGCCGCTGTCCTGATGAGTTGTTCTGATCAATGAAACCAAGTGGATCTGATGCTGTTTGCTGCTGTCATCCCAGTGGATTGAATGTCATGACTTGTTGCAGCCCTGTTCCAGCATCCGACCACCTTGTGGAGTCCCACGGCCTAGAATCCTGCCTTATCTCTGCCCTGATCTGTTCCTTGATTTTTCTTGTACATTGCCGATGCAAGCTCGCATGCTGATAGTGGACCTCGGAACCTGAGTACCTGCAACCCTATGACCCACTGAATGTGACGCCCAAAGGATTTCGCACCAGATTCCAGCCTCATTTTGGTGGAAGGGTGTCGGCTCTCGCCTTGAGCCGATAGTCAGTCGAGGGTTCCCAAGTCACCCTCTCCTTTTCCGGGATCGGGAGGGATGTAGTGAGGCAGCCATACGTCTTTTTCCACGGGACTTATAACCCTATTTTCGCCTTAGCCTGCGTCGCATCTTAAAGGAGTTACAAACCAGCAAACAACCCTTCGTCTTGGAAGACCATCGGCCAGGACTACTACCTACCCGCGCTAAATTTACGTCAGAGCAATTGCTGAGCTTCTCAGGCAGTTGGCTGAGAGCTCGTGACCTGTACACACCATTTATAAGTATCTGGCTTTTTTTTTTTTCTTTATTATTATTGATGCTCGTTTTTTTTTATTTTCATTGTGTCTATCATTTTGTTTAATTTAATAAATGTGTATCTTTCTGTCCATTTAGTATTTTATTAAATTCTTACACGCTACCTAAATTATAAGAATTGCTCGGCTCTAGGGCTGTGTAAAAATCGACCCTTACACCCCTTCATCATCAAGAAGGTCCTTGATGGTCAAGTGGACGGCGATTTTGATTTTGTCCATAAATTGCGAGATCGTAGCTTCCTTGTTAAAGTGCAATTCAAATCCCAGGTTAATGACTTGATTAAACTGATGCAGATTCATCATTTGATAGTAAAAGTAACTAGTCCCAATTGTTAAGGAGTAATCTTTAACAGGGATTTGAGGACAATGGAGGAGAGCGAAATTCTTGAAAATATGAAGGAACAAAGCGTAGTGGACGTGAACTGCATGACCAAGAAAGACGGGAATGTGTGAACAAAAACCGGATTGTGTTTTTTGACTTTTGCTTCAAGTAAAATTCCTGAGTATGTCACAGTTGGATACGAACGTGTCCAAATACGAACTTATATTCAAAAACCTGTGCGCTGTAATAGATTCCAAAAAATTTGGACAACTCATTACGATGCAAGGATAAAGATACTGGTAAATTTACTGTAAATGTGCTGGAGATAATGACACTGCTGAATGCAGTGAGAACACTCAAGTGTGCTAACTGTGGAGGTCCCCATCAATCTGGCTCTGCCAAGTGCAGCAGCTTGAAGGAGACTGAAATTTTAGCATACATACGAGAGCATGATCACACCTTATCGCCCAGGCGGCTCCTACTAGAACTTCGCCTGGCTTTTGGTCTGTTTCTTGGAACAGATCATCTGCTGGGCATGGAGGCTACTGTTACCAAAAATACCCATGGGAGGCCCCTTTGTAGCGAGGGAGAGGAGGACGAACCTCCCTCCAAGAAAAAGAAAATTAAAACTGGTGGACAAGGTACTTCCAAACCCCATAAAACGTAATCTTCGCGTTAATCATTATACAGTGGAACTGTCGAAGTCTTAGAACTAAAGTAAATGACATTAGATTATTAGCCTCGTCTTATGCTCCCGATATTATAGTTCTCCAAGAAACGCAGATGAGGTGTCAGATGAGGTTGATTCGCTGAGAAAATACCATCTGTGTCGGAAGAATCGAGAGGGTAGGGATGGAGGCGGAGTCGCCATGGACATCCACCAAAGCCTCCCTTTCACTGAAGTGGCAATTGATTCCACTTTGGAATTTGTCACATGCAAAGTAAAAATCAATAACACGTATCTGACTACATGTTCAGTTTACTGTCCACCTGATAATGAGGTAATTAATGATGAGCTTTTTGCTCTTCAGGATAGTCTGCCACAAAATCAAGTAATTTTAGGGGATTTTAGGGGTTCCCTGCGGGCGGATGGTAGAGGTGAGCAAGTGGTTAAGTTGATTAATGAGTCTGATCTGGTCCTTCTGAAGGATGGTAGTCCGACGCGGGTGGACGATAATACCGGTACTTCGAGCTTTATTGACCTATCACTGGTCTCTTCATCAATAGCAGCCAAGTGCCTGTGGCATACCATTGACGAAACCATTGGGAAACGATTGGGAAACAATCATCTTCCTATTTTTATTGAATATTCATGCGACACACCAAGAACGCCATCAACACCCAAATTTAACGTAAAAAAAGCAGACTGGGTCGCCTTCACAAGGAGCGTCAAGCTCGAACTTGTTGGAGAAACCATTAATGATAACGTAAACAATATTCAGAATTCGATTTTAGATGAAGCAATGATGTCCATTCCTAAAATTTCGACAGATAGCATAAAGCATAGAGTTCCATGGTGGACACCAGATTGCCACAGGGCGCTGTGCCAACGCAACAGTCTGGCTAGGGCTAGTAGAACAATTAGACAAGCAAAAAGAGACTCCTGGCGGAGCTTTGTCTCTACAATTAACAGCAACACCACAATATCAGAGGTTTGGTCCACTGTCAATAAAATAAATAAGAAAAAAACATCTGTCAAAATTAAAAACATTATTCATGAGGGAAGCAATTTCGATTCACCTAAAGACATTGCTAATGCACTCGCCAGGCAGTTCTCGTATACAAGCAGCTCAGAAAATTGCCTTCCCATATTTCTGACCACCAAGGAAGCAGCTGAGCTACAACCTATTCACTTTGCCACAGGCCCCAATGAGATTCGATATGAGATGATAAAGCATCTTAATCATGATGCCATGATTAAGTTGCTAGAAGTGTACATTAAATTTGGAAAAGCCACACTTTTCTAAACCCATGGTACTTCGCCCACATCATTCCCATAGTGAAAGGGGGGGGAAATCCTAGAACCGCCATCTCCTACCGCCAGTAGGCCATTGGATTTTTTAAATTCCAGTAATTTTTTAGTTGAAGAGCAGTGCGGCTTCCGAAAGGGACGCCAACTTCGATCAACTAGTAAAACTGGGTAGTCATATTCATGAGGCAAATAGTAAAAGAGAATTTTTGATTTCAGTATTTTTAGATATAGAAAAACTCTTTTCCGACAATGTCACTTTTTCGGACATTTTTGTCCAGGCAAACGGGGTCCCACACAGAAGTGTCTTGTCGCCAACATTATTTCTATGTATGATAAATGACATATTACCAGCTCCTCCTTGGAATCTTAGATACTCACTGTACGCTCATGATTGTGCATTCTGGCATTCTAGCAGTAATGCTGAATTCTCGGCAAATCGCATCCAACTGGCACTGGATATAATTCATACCTGGGGCCTCAAGTGGGGTTTTAAGTTTTCCATTCGAAAGAGTATTGGGGTATTTTTTTCACTCCAGACAATCACCCAATACCTATTCAAAATTCTGCTAGATTTCTTGGTCTACTCTTTGATGGTAGACTCAATTGGAAAAACCACATAGGTCAATTAAAGAATAAATGTCAAAGAGCACTAAATTTATTAAAGTGTATTTTTTGGTAATAAATGGGGAGCTTATAGAGTCTTTACTAATGATTATAAAGCCCTTATTTGGTTAATGGGTCAATCGTGTATGGTTCGACATCAAACTCCATTTGAAAGGTTTGGATGTTGTGCAGTATGCTTGTTTGCGTGGTGTCTTGGAGCCCTGAAGTGTACTCGGATCGAGCATCTTGAGGTGGAGTCAGGAGTACCCAGGGGCTTAAGTGACTTAAGGGGGGGTATGGTGGAGTGATTCCCCCCCCCCAATTCTTAAAAAAGCCTTTTTTGCAGAGCAAAATCTAGTTCTGCAGGGCAAATTTTCTGGTATTTATAATTTATAATTTTCTACCAATAATACGATATACGATACTGGTTGATGGTCCATTCCGGGCTACTTATAAAGAGCTAGTGAGCATTTTCTTTTTTGTGATTTGCTGGGCAAAAATTATTTTTTCAGGGTAAATTTACCCCTCACCCCCCAACTCATAACATGAAGTGACGCCCCTGGGAGTACCTCCCCTCCGACATAGACGCTGCCAGTTAGCACTGACCTATGCCGCAAAGGTGGCTCGAGACCTGAGCCATCCTAATGGCAATAAAGGCATTTGGCCCTTTGCCATGCGACTCCACGACCTCGTCGAGAAAGTCGGTATAGATCTCTCTACCATCGATACCCTGGTTCAGTCAAATATAGCGCCTTGGGAAACCCCCAACTTTTCTATCATGGAAGCCTGGCTTCCATCAGCCAAGGCCATGGCGCCGAAGGTGGAGGTACGCCAGAGTTCAGAGAGATCCTTTTTTCATATATATTCCGACGGCTCCAAAAGAGATGAGTGTGTGGGTGCGGGTGTATGGTCGACTGAATGTGAATTGAAGTTCAGACTGCCGAGTCCTACATCGATCTTTCTTGCTGAAACTATTTGCTATTGATAAAGTTTAGATTTTGCACTATCGACGACCCACGATAGCATTGTCATTTTTTCTGATTCATTAAGTTCACTTAAAGCCATTAAGTCATTAGAAACCACTAAAAATGAACTGCTGGGTAATACCATCCGTAAGCTACGTGGTGCCAACAAATCAATCAAGTTAATATGGGTACCAGGCCACTCTTGTATCCATGGCAATGAGCAGGCTGACAAATTAGCTGGGTCAACTGGTGATCTGGACCTTTGCATAGTCCATACAGATCTCAGGTGTTTTGTGTTTCTTATAAAAGCAAAAATCCATCTCCTGTGGCAAAGTGAGTGGACCGACCTGCAACTGACAAATAAAGTCAGACAAGAAATAAAACTGTGGGATACAGCCCACAGGAAAGTCAGAAGGGAGGAGGCCCGTCTCAGGGTCAATGCCAACAGAATCACCCACCTCACTCCCTATATATAGAGAGAACTTTCCCCCAATGCACCACCAGCCTAACAATAAATCATCTCTTAACAATATGCCCAATATACGCAGATCACAGACAACCATTCAAAAAATATTTCAGAATTAAAAATATAGATTTTGCACTATCATATATTCTATCAGATGATGAAAGAATCATCAGTAAAGTAATCACTTTTCTAAAGGAGGACAAAGCTTTATGACCTTATATAGATTGAAATAATGAACCATTGGCTTAATGATCTTGGCTGGCTATTTAACATGGCCACAAGTCGATAGCCAAGAAATATAACAAACAAGAAGAAGACAGACAGGGGTTTTAGTGTTTCCTGTTGTCGGTCGTAAGGACGAGGATTTTGATGGCGGTAAGATGGGAATTTTTTATTATTATTATTATTATATTTATACATTAAAACAGAGTGCTCCGCCGTTTTATGTTTTTTATGGTTTTATCATTCGTTCTGTTTTGCTTTTTCGTCAAGTTTGAGTTTCCCTGTGTTGTAACTTTTCAGCATTGTTTTAAGTGCATTATTTTAAAGTGTTCTTTTTCTTTACAATAAATGTATTTTAAAGCTTCGTGAATGAAATTTCTCTATTTTTAATTAAAACCCTTTTAAAGACACAGATGATACCATAATTTGGCTACCTGTGGCAAGCAACTACCTTCTATCAGCCCCCTACGGCTGACACGCACTCCCCGCTGAGTTAACCCAGCTTACCAGACGGAAACCCTTGTGAATTAGGTCATTCTTCCTTTTCTTACACATGCACACTTTACTTTTGATCTCGTTACACTCTTCTAGGTGTCTCCTCCTTTCGATACATGTATTGTTCCTGGACGTACTAACCAGGATGTAGCAGCGTCTAATGACCTAATTAAGAAGGGTAATTAAGAGTAATTACGTCAATCACTACAGTATCATTATTGTTATTGTCTTGTTATTAGTATTATCAGAATTACTTTTCTTGTTATTGCAACTTCTACTACCACTATTACTACTATTAGTGTATTATCATTATCAGTTTTAATTATTATTACCATTATTATTATAACTATTATCATTATTTTTTTATTATTAGTTATTATTATTACCATTATCATTATCATCATTCCTACTACTATGACCATTATCATTATCATTATACCTTTATGAATAATAGCAGTAGTAATATAATAATAATAACAATAACAATGAAAATAATAATAATAATAATAATAATAATATTATTATTATTGTTAATATTATGTTATTATTATTATTATTATTATTATCATTATTATTATTATCATTATTATTATTATTATTATTATTACTACTACTACTATTACTACTACTACTACTACTATACTACTACTATTATAATGAAGATGGTAAAGATGATGTTTATGATAATGATGAGCATGATAGTGATTATTATCATTATCATCATCATTCATTATTATCATCATCATTATTGTTATTATTACTAACAGTATCTTTATTAATGATATTATTATTGTATTGTTATTATCATTATTGTTTTCTTAATATTGTTATTGTTATTTTTGTTATTATCATTATCATCTTATTATCATTATCATTATCATTATCATAGTTATTTTATTAGTACTATTACTATTTTATTAATAGCTGTTATCATTATCATCATTATTATCATTATCATCATTACCATTATCATTCTTATTGTTATTCTCCTTTATTATCACTATTACTATTATTACTAGCGGGACCCGTGGAAATAACATGTACTCCTCTCTCCCTTTTTCCTCCTATACCTTCTACCTTTCACCGCCCCTCTTCTTTTTCCTCTCCCTCACCCTCTACCTTCCCCTTTCCCTTTCCCACTCTGTAACCCCATCTCACTCGAAAGTCTTCCTTAAATTCACCCCCCACTCCCTCTGCCCCCCACGTCCCTCTTTTCCTCCTTAAAACTCCGTTCCCTTTCCCACAATAATAATAATAATAATGACAATAATAATAATAAGGAAGATAGTAATCATATTAATAACAACAGATTCTTACTACTCACTACTACTACTATTACGATTACACTTACTGTTAATATTTTTATCATTATTGTTGTTATATATTATTATCATTGTTGTTATTATTACTATTATTTTTGTCATTATTACTATTATCATTGCTATCATGACTATGATTATTGTAATTATTACTATTATTATTGTTATTATTATTACTATTGTTGTTATTATTATTATTATTTAATAATAATAATAATTATTATTATTATTATCGTTGTTATCATTACCAATATTATCATTATTTTCATCATTATTGCCTTTACTGCCTTTTCTTATTATTATCATTACCATTTTTATTATCTTTACTTTTGTGATTATTGTTATCACTATTATCATGAATATCATTGCTGTTATTGGTATTGTTATTATTATCGCTCTATTATTATTATCATTAGTAGTAGTGTCATTATCAATATTTTCACCAATATAATCTACATCACTACTGTTATTGCTGTCGCTGTTATTGTTATTATTATTATCATTTTTTATTGTTTTTAACATTATTATTGTTGTTGTTATTTTGTTATTATCGTCATCTCTCCTTACGATTGCTATCATCACTGTGATTATCATTCTTATTGTTGTTATTCATATTAATGGAGTTAGTAGTCTCTGTTGTTTTGTAGTTGTACTATCTTTATTATCATTACCTTTTTTAGATAGCAACTGTAAGGATAATAACATAAATCATTGCTTATGATTAAAT
>NW_023650457.1:0-15000 GCF_015228065.2 Penaeus monodon | reverse complement strand
TATATAACAACAATAATGATAAAAATATTAACAGTAAGTGTAATCGTAATAGTAGTAGTAGTGAGTAGTAAGAATCTGTTGTTATTAATATGATTACTATCTTCCTTATTATTATTATTGTCATTATTATTATTATTATTGTGGGAAAGGGAACGGAGTTTAAGGAGGAAAAGAGGGACGTGGGGGGGCAGAGGGAGTGGGGGGTGAATTTAAGGAAGACTTTCGAGTGAGATGGGGTTACAGAGTGGGAAAGGGAAAGGGGAAGGTAGAGGGTGAGGGAGAGGAAAAAGAAGAGGGGCGGTGAAAGGTAGAAGGTATAGGAGGAAAAAAGGGAGAGAGGAGTACATGTTATTTCCACGGGTCCCGCTAGTAATAATAGTAATAGTGATAATAAAAGGAGAATAACAATAAGAATGATAATGGTAATGATGATAATGATAATAATGATGATAATGATAACAGCTACAATAACAATAACAATATTAAGAAAACAATAATGATAATAACAATAACAATAATAATATCATTAATAATGATACTGTTAGTAATAATAACAATAATGATGATGATAATAATGAATGATGATGATAATGATAATAATCACTATCATGCTCATCATTATCATAAACATCATCTTTACCATCTTCATTATAATAGTAGTAGTAATAGTAGTAGTAGTAGTAGTAGTAGTAGTAGTAATAATAATAATAATAATAATAATGATAATAATAATAATGATAATAATAATAATAATAATAATAATAATAATAATAATAATAGCAATAATAATAAAATTATTATTATTATTATTATTATTATTATTATTATTATTATTATTATTATTATTATTACTACTGCTATTATTCATAAAGGTATAATGATAATGATAATGGTCATAGTAGTAGGAATGATGATAATGATAATGGTAATAATAATAACTAATAATAAAAAAATAATGATAATAGTTATAATAATAATGGTAATAATAATTAAAACTGATAATGATAATACACTAATAGTAGTAATAGTGGTAGTAGAAGTTGCAATAACAAGAAAAGTAATTCTGATAATACTAATAACAAGACAATAACAATAATGATACTGTAGTGATTGACGTAATTACTCTTAATTACCCTTCTTAATTAGGTCATTAGACGCTGCTACATCCTGGTTAGTACGTCCAGGAACAATACATGTATCGAAAGGAGGAGACACCTAGAAGAGTGTAACGAGATCAAAAGTAAAGTGTGCATGTGTAAGAAAAGGAAGAATGACCTAATTCACAAGGGTTTCCGTCTGGTAAGCTGGGTTAACTCAGCGGGGAGTGCGTGTCAGCCGTAGGGGGCTGATAGAAGGTAGTTGCTTGCCACAGGTAGCCAAATTATGGTATCATCTGTGTCTTTAAAAGGGTTTTAATTAAAAATAGAGAAATTTCATTCACGAAGCTTTAAAATACATTTATTGTAAAGAAAAAGAACACTTTAAAATAATGCACTTAAAACAATGCTGAAAAGTTACAAACACAGGGAAAACTCAAACTTGACGAAAAAGCAAAACAAGAACGAATGATAAAACCATAAAAAAACTAAAACGGCGGAGCACTCTGTTTTAATGTATAAATAATAATAATAATAATAATAAAAAATTCCCATCTTACCGCCATCAAAATCCTCGTCCTTACGACCGACAACAGGAAACACTAAAACCCCTGTCTGTCTTCTTCTTGTTTGTTATATTTCTTGGCTATCGACTTGTGGCCATGTTAAAATAGCCAGCCAAGATCATTAAGCCAATGGATCCTATTCATTATTTCAATCTATATAAGGTCATAAAGTTTTGTCTCCCTTAGAAAAGTGATTACTTTACTGATGATTCTTTCATCATCTGATAGAATATATGATAGTGCAAAATCTATATTTTTAATCTGAAATTTTTTTTTGAATGGTTGTCTGTGATCTGCGTATATTGGGCATATTGTTAAGAGATGATTTATTGTTAGGCTGGTGGTGCATTGGGGGAAAGTTCTCTCTATATATAGGGAGTGAGGTGGGTGGATTCTGTTGGCAT
The DNA here is from genome assembly GCF_015228065.2 of Penaeus monodon. NCBI lineage: Eukaryota > Metazoa > Arthropoda > Malacostraca > Decapoda > Penaeidae > Penaeus > Penaeus monodon. The sequence continues at coordinate 12,933 of NW_023650457.1, read as the reverse complement.
TGACCCTGAGACGGGCCTCCTCCCTTCTGACTTTCCGTGGGCTGTATCCCACAGTTTTATTTCTTGTCTGACTTTATTTGTCAGTTGCAGGTCGGTCCACTCACTTTGCCACAGGAGATGGATTTTTGCTTTTATAAGAAACACAAAACACCTGAGATCTGTATGGACTATGCAAGGTCCAGATCACCAGTTGACCCAGCTAATTTGTCAGCCTGCTCATTGCCATGGATACAAGAGTGGCCTGGTACCCATATTAACTTGATTGATTTGTTGGCACCACGTAGCTTACGGATGGTATTACCCAGCAGTTCATTTTTAGTGGTTTCTAATGACTTAATGGCTTTAAGTGAACTTAATGAATCAGAAAAAATGACAATGCTATCGTGGGTCGTCGATAGTGCAAAATCTAAAACTTTATCAATAGCAAATAGTTCAGCAAGAAAGATCGATGTAGGACTCGGCAGTCTGAACTTCAATTCACATTCAGTCGACCATACACCCGCACCCACACACTCATCTCTTTTGGAGCCGTCGGAATATATATGAAAAAAGGATCTCTCTGAACTCTGGCGTACCTCCACCTTCGCGCCATGGCCTTGGCTGATGGAAGCCAGGCTTCCATGATAGAAAAGTTGGGGGTTTCCAAGGCGCTATATTGACTGAACCAGGGTATCGATGGTAGAGAGATTCTATACCGACTTTCTCGACGAGGTCGTGGAGTCGCATGGCAAAGGGCCAAATGCCTTTATTGCCATTAGGATGGCTCAGGTCTCGAGCCACCTTTGCGGCATAGGTCAGTGCTAAACTGGCGGCGTCTGAGTTGGAGGGGAGGTACTCCCAGGGGCGTCACTTCATGTTATGAGTTGGGGGGTGACGGGTAAATTTACCCTGAAAAAATAATTTTTGCCCAGCAAATCACAAAAAAGAAAATGCTCACTAGCTCTTTATAAGTAGCCCGGAATGGACCATCAACCAGTATCGTATATCGTATTATTGGTAGAAATTATAAATTATAAATACCAGAAAATTTGCCCTGCAGAACTAGTTTTTGCTCTGCAAAAAAGGCTTTTTTAAGAATTGGGGGGGGGGAATCACTCCACCATACCCCCCCTTAAGTCACTTAAGCCCCTGGGTACTCCTGACTCCACCTCAAGATGCTCGATCCGAGTAACACTTCAGGGCTCCAAGACACACACGCAAACAAGCATACTGCACAACATCCAAACCTTTCAAATGGAGTTTGATGTCGAACCATACACGATTGACCCATTAACCAAATAAGGGCTTTATATATCATTATAAAGACTCTATAAGCTCCCCATTTATTACCAAAAATACACTTTAATAAATTTAGTGCTCTTTGAACATTTATTCTTTAATTGACCTATGTGGTTTTTCCAATTGAGTCTACCATCAAAGAGTAGACCAAGAAATCTAGCAGAATTTTGAATAGGTATTGGGTGATTGTCTGGAGTGAAAAAAATACCCCAATACTCTTTCGAATGGAAAACTTAAACCCCACTTGAGGCCCCAGGTATGAATTATATCCAGTGCCAGTTGGATGCGATTTGCCGAGAATTCAGCATTACTGCTAGAATGCCAGAATGCCAATCATGAGCGTACAGTGAGTATCTAAGATTCCAGGAGGAGCTGGTAATATGTCATTTATCATACATAGAAATAATGTTGGCGACAAGACACTTCTGTGTGGGACCCCGTTTGCCTGGACAAAAATGTCCGAAAAAGGACATTGTCGGAAAAAGATTTTTTCTATATCTAAAATACTGAATCAAAAATTCTTTTTTGGCAATTGCCTCATGAATATGACTATCCAGTTTTACTAGTTGATCGAAAGTTTGGCGTCCCTTTCGGAAGCCGCACTGCTCTTCAACTAAAAAATTACTGGAATTTAAAAAATCCAATGGCCTACTGGCGGTAGGAGATGGCGGTTCTAGGATTTCCCCCCCCTTTCACTATGGGAATGATGTGGGCGAAGTACCATGGGTTTAGAAAAGTGTGGCTTTTCCAAATTTAATGTACACTTCTAGCAACTTAATCATGGCATCATGATTAAGATGCTTTATCATCTCATATCGAATCTCATTGGGGCCTGTGGCAAAGTGAATAGGTTGTAGCTCAGCTGCTTCCTTGGTGGTCAGAAATATGGGAAGGCAATTTTCTGAGCTGCTTGTATACGAGAACTGCCTGGCGAGTGCATTAGCAATGTCTCTAGGTGAATCGAAATTGGTTCCCTCATGAATATGTTTTTAATTTTGACAGATGTTTTTTCTTATTTATTTTATTGACAGTGGACCAAACCTTGATATTGTGGTGTTGCTGTTAATTGTAGAGACAAAGCTCCGCCAGGAGTCTCTTTTTGCTTGTCTAATTGTTCTACTAGCCCTAGCCAGACTGTTGCGTTGGCACAGCGCCCTGTGGCAATCTGGTGTCCACCATGGAACTCTATGCTTTATGCTATCTGTCGAAATTTTAGGAATGGACATCATTGCTTCATCTAAAATCGAATTCTGAATATTGTTTACGTTATCATTAATGGTTTCTCCAACAAGTTCGAGCTTGACGCTCCTTGTGAAGGCGACCCAGTCTGCTTTTTTTACGTTAAATTTGGGTGTTGATGGCGTTCTTGGTGTGTCGCATGAATATTCAATAAAAATAGGAAGATGATTGTTTCCCAATCGTTTCCCAATGGTTTCGTCAATGGTATGCCACAGGCACTTGGCTGCTATTGATGAAGAGACCAGTGATAGGTCAATAAAGCTCGAAGTACCGGTATTATCGTCCACCCGCGTCGGACTACCATCCTTCAGAAGGACCAGATCAGACTCATTAATCAACTTAACCACTTGCTCACCTCTACCATCCGCCCGCAGGGAACCCCTAAAATCCCCTAAAATTACTTGATTTTGTGGCAGACTATCCTGAAGAGCAAAAAGCTCATCATTAATTACCTCATTATCAGGTGGACAGTAAACTGAACATGTAGTCAGATACGTGTTATTGATTTTTACTTTGCATGTGACAAATTCCAAAGTGGAATCAATTGCCACTTCAGTGAAAGGGAGGCTTTGGTGGATGTCCATGGCGACTCCGCCTCCATCCCTACCCTCTCGATTCTTCCGACACAGATGGTATTTTCTCAGCGAATCAACCTCATCTGACACCTCATCTGCGTTTCTTGGAGAACTATAATATCGGGAGCATAAGACGAGGCTAATAATCTAATGTCATTTACTTTAGTTCTAAGACTTCGACAGTTCCACTGTATAATGATTAACGCGAAGATTACGTTTTATGGGGTTTGGAAGTACCTTGTCCACCAGTTTTAATTTTCTTTTTCTTGGAGGGAGGTTCGTCCTCCTCTCCCTCGCTACAAAGGGGCCTCCCATGGGTATTTTTGGTAACAGTAGCCTCCATGCCCAGCAGATGATCTGTTCCAAGAAACAGACCAAAAGCCAGGCGAAGTTCTAGTAGGAGCCGCCTGGGCGATAAGGTGTGATCATGCTCTCGTATGTATGCTAAAATTTCAGTCTCCTTCAAGCTGCTGCACTTGGCAGAGCCAGATTGATGGGGACCTCCACAGTTAGCACACTTGAGTGTTCTCACTGCATTCAGCAGTGTCATTATCTCCAGCACATTTACAGTAAATTTACCAGTATCTTTATCCTTGCATCGTAATGAGTTGTCCAAATTTTTTGGAATCTATTACAGCGCACAGGTTTTTGAATATAAGTTCGTATTTGGACACGTTCGTATCCAACTGTGACATACTCAGGAATTTTACTTGAAGCAAAAGTCAAAAAACACAATCCGGTTTTTGTTCACACATTCCCGTCTTTCTTGGTCATGCAGTTCACGTCCACTACGCTTTGTTCCTTCATATTTTCAAGAATTTCGCTCTCCTCCATTGTCCTCAAATCCCTGTTAAAGATTACTCCTTAACAATTGGGACTAGTTACTTTTACTATCAAATGATGAATCTGCATCAGTTTAATCAAGTCATTAACCTGGGATTTGAATTGCACTTTAACAAGGAAGCTACGATCTCGCAATTTATGGACAAAATCAAAATCGCCGTCCACTTGACCATCAAGGACCTTCTTGATGATGAAGGGGTGTAAGGGTCGATTTTTACACAGCCCTAGAGCCGAGCAATTCTTATAATTTAGGTAGCGTGTAAGAATTTAATAAAATACTAAATGGACAGAAAGATACACATTTATTAAATTAAACAAAATGATAGGACACATGAAAATAAAAAAAAAACGAGCATCAATAATAAAAAAAAGAAACAACAAAAGCCAGATACTTATGAATGATGTGTACAGGTCACGAGCTCTCAGCCAACTGCCTGAGAAGCTCAGCAATGCTCTGACGTAATTTAGCGCGGGTAGTAGTAGTCCTGGCCGATGGTCTTCCAAGACGAAGGGTTGTTTGCTGGTTGTAACTCCTTTAAGATGCGACGCAGGCTAAGGCGAAAATAGGGTTTAAAGTCCCGTGGAAAAAGACGTTATGGCTGCCTCACTACATCCCTCCCGATCCCGGAAAAGGAGAGGGTGACTTGGGAACCCTGGGACGACTATCGGCTCAAGGCGAGAGCCGACACCCTTCCACCAAAATGAGGCTGGAATCTGGTGCGAAATCCTTTGGGCGTCACATTCAGTGGGTCATAGGGTTGCAGGTACTCAGGTTCCGAGGTCCACTATCAGCATGCGAGCTTGCATCGGCAATGTACAAGAAAAATCAAGGAACAGATCAGGGCAGAGATAAGGCAGGATTCTAGGCCGTGGGACTCCCCCAAGGTGGTCGGATGCTGGAACAGGGCTGCAACAAGTCATGACATTCAATCCACTGGGATGACAGCAGCAAACAGCATCAGATCCACTTGGTTTCATTGATCAGAACAACTCATCAGGACAGCGGCAGGAACAGACCATGCAGATAGCTGTTGGAGAGTTGGCATGAGCTTTCATGTGGACAAAAATAAAGAGACCTGTTCTTTGCAAGCACTGGAATGTTGATCTATTTTATTAAGGATGCTCTAACATTATACAAACGATATCCCAATCACCGAAAGAATATTTAACATTACAATGTAATACATTAAACCTAAAAACAAATTACCGTGTAAATCTTCTCACAAGAGATAACATCATAACACTTAACGGATCATCAGGAGAGTGTTCTGCAAGAACACCATCTGGACTCACTATCTCCAGTTCGTCTTGTGCCTCGTAGGGCAGCATATCATTACGATGAAGTCGATAAACACTGTTCTTTACCAGGTCTTTCACCAGATAAGTCACAGGTCCAGTGCGCTTTGTGATCCTTAAGGGACCTGTCCAGCGTGCCGTCAGACCAGTGGCTTTCTGAGGAGGACTTTTTCGTAAAATTAGACTACCAACATCCAAATCAGTAGCAGGTATAGACTTCCTTGCAACGTAATCTTTGTTATATTCTCTACATTGTTTACTTGCAAGTACAGCTGCATCACGTGCCTGAATTAACTTTGCAAATCTTTCATTAGCAGGTTTATTTACAGTTAATTTGTTTGTTAATCCAACTGGATAATGTATAGATTGTCCAAGCATCAAATATAAGGGTTGGTTATTTACCGACCTGTTAACTGAAGAATTGATAGCAAACCTAACATGAGGTATCATCGTGTCCCATCGGCGAGGATTCTTCTCAGTTAGTGCGTATAAAGTATCTTTAACTATTCTGTTAGTCCTTTCACATAACCCATTACTTTCTGGATGATAAGGGGTTGTAAAGTTGATCTTAGTTTCCAGCAGCTTACAAACAGCTCTGAGAAGAGAATTAGAAAATTCAGTGCCATTATCACATATGAAAGCTTGTGGTGGACCAAAGATTGTAATGAAATCATTAATCAAAGCATTTGTGACAGTTACGGCTTGTTTATCTTTAAGAGGTAAAAGCTGAGTAAAACGTGATAACTGATCTACAATCACCAAGACATACTTGAAATCATTGTCCGACTTAGGCAATTCAACGAGATCCATGCTGACTCGCTCGAGGATGCTTAATGCAAGTGGAGCATCTGCTAATGTCCGCTCTATGCCTTTGTTGAGCTTTACGCTTTTTACAGGTCAGACACTTACTTACATAATTCCTAGTATAACTAAGTGCACAAGGAAAATAATATAATTCCTGGAGTTTCCTATATGTACGATAGGTCCCAGGATGACCAGCAATCTTACTATTATGAGCAATGTCCAGGGCATGTAATCTGCATTTCAAAGGAATACATAATTGACTTACCAAACCAGAAGCCTTATCTTTGACGTGATATAGAACTCCATCTATCAAGTCAAACTCATCTAATCTTGCAGGTAATTTCCGTTTAGGGAATGATCGACCTTCAAGAAAATCTATGATTTCTTTGTAAAGAGAGTCTTCAACCTGTAATGCACGAAATACTTTAGGATCTAAGGTGGTCAAATCTACAGGTGTTATTGGATTAATCTGCCTAGATAAGGGGATCTGGTACATGATTACTTGCTCCTTCTTTATAGAAGACTTACAATCATAATCATTATTTCATGACTCCAGCGGGTCATTCTAGCAGATTTAGTTGGACGTTTAAAAATATAGACTAATGGCTTATGATCCGTATAGACATGAAATTTATGGCCAAAAAACATATGGATGAAAGGCTTTAATAGCTTCAACAACAGCTAAACCCTCCAACTCGGTCGCTGAATAACGAATCTCTGCACCTCTAAGTTTGCGACTGTAATAAGAAACTGGGTGAGGTTGTTCACCATGCTTTTGGATCAAACAAGCACCAATGGCTCGCTGACTTGCATCTGTATGGATTTCGAACAGCAAGTCGAAATTAGGACGTTTCAAGAGAGGAGCAGTAACTAATGCTTCCTTCAAACTAACTAAAGCCCTTTCATGTTCTGGCTTCCATACAAACTTGGCATTCTTCTTAGTTAAATCAGAAAGTGAAGCAGTTATTTTAGAGTGATCTTTGATATGTCTGCGGAAATATCCAGCAGCACCATAATCCTTCTCACCTGCTGTGATTTGGTGGGTGTAGGAAGGTCACATTTTGGCCTTCACTTTACCAGGGTCAGGCTGTACACCTGCAGCAGAAATGAGGAATCCTAAAAATTTAAGTTCTGGGCAAGCAATCTCACATTTTGCCATGTTTAATTTAAAGCCTGCATGAGACAAAATAGTAAGGGTTTCATCCAGATGATCAAGATGTTCTGAAAAGTTTTTACTATAGATAATGATATCATCTAGATAACAAAGTGTATGACGTCCTAAAACTGGACTCAAGACCAAGTTAGCTAGCCTCTGATAAGTGCTTGGAGCGGACTTTAAACCAAATGGCATTCGAATCCATTGAAAAACGTTCTGTCCATCCGAAAATGCCGTTTTAGGGCGATCTGCCTCATTAACCTCTATAGTCCAGTACGCTGCTCTAGAGTCTAGAGTAGAAAAGAAATGTGCTTCTCCGAGACTGTCAATAGTTTCTTCTATCCTGGGAAGTGGATATGTATCTCCTATGGTAACATTATTCAACTGCCTGTAGTCAACACAAAAACGATGAGACCCATCCTTTTTTACTACTAGAACCACATTTGCTAAGCCATGGACTCATGATGTTTCAATTACTCCTGCTTAAGCATTGACTGACACTCAGACTTAATAAAGTCTTTGGCCGACTGTGGAAGACGCCACTGTCTAGAACAAATAGGCGCTGCATCACCCGTAGGTATGCAATGCACAATACCCTTGGCTTTACCAACAGTCATTTTATCACCATCAAATAAACCCTTGTGCTTCTGTAGAATAGGCAAGACCTTACTCCTTTGCTCTTTTGTTAAATGTTCTAACTCTGGAAGATTTGCTTGGGTTACTACCTCAGTATTACATGAAGAGGCACTACCTATCATTGCTATTTTACTTGGGTCAGAGTTAGAAACTTCTTCCACTTTTGCTAGTAGCTTACCATTTTTGAGCTTAATTCTGCGAGGTAAAGTATTAACTGCCCATATGTAAACTTTCCTATTCTGTACACTTGCAACTGAATGAGGAATCGATAGATCATGCAAATGACCCTCTATGTATACATCCCATCAGGAATACCACGATTTACTGAACATAAAATAAACTAGCACTCATTGGAGGAATGCTAGCATTTCTGAGAACTCTAGCACACAGAACTGGTTGTTGAAAAAGGGGCGTTATATCAAGATCACAATCCCTTACTGTTGCCTTGCAAAAGGACACTTTAGAAATTCCTGGATGATCTGTATAGGTTACAGGTACTCTAATTGAATCAAGAGAAAGATAAGTCTGTCCGGGCTGATGTGAATGAACCAAGCTGAATTCAAATCTACGCAGTAGATCAATGCCAATTAATAAGGAACCTGGAAAATCACAATTTTCATCAACTACAACTAATCTGTGTGTTAGGCTAAGTCCTGGAGCCAAAGAAATCTCAAATCCCTTTCTTCTAAAACATCAAGCAAGTCACCAGAAGCACTAATAAGGACCTGGCTCCTTTGGAACGTGAGATAATGCTTAGAGACTTCAATGCCGAGACCTTCAACAAGGATGCAGAAGATCCAGTGTCAATGAATGCAGGCAATTCCTGACCATTAATACAAACTTTTATCAAAGGTCGACCCACTAAATTCTTATCAGACACTAAGCATAAATCCATCTCCCTTTTACATTTAGCCAACAGATTACAGGGAGTTTTAACACTGCTGGCCTTCCTGAAAGGGCACAGCATTCTGAACACCTGTAGATTGTTCCTTTTTATGCGGCTGCTGTAATCCAGGACATCGAGATCTTAGATGACCTGGCTGTAAACATCGCCAACAAACATTAGACAGAGGCTTACCTCTGCAATCTTTTGTGAGGTGTCCTTTGGAGCGGTGGAAAGCGCAGTACGGCTCACTATTAGCAGTTAGTAGACTCGAATTGACAGACGACACACCCGAGAATAGTCTCCTTTCCCTCAAATAAAATGCATTATTCTGACAGTGCCAAATACGTTCCGTATTCGTGACAAGTTGTGTCAAAGGACCATCTTCACTTGAAACAACCAAGGCTCGTAATCTTTTTGGTAAACCTTGAAGAAAAAGTTTTTTTTACAGTTAGTGTTACATCCCCAATATCATTAGGAAAGTCCCTTGCACCCGAAAGAAAATGCTGCTTCAAGTTCAATATGAAAATCTTAGGCGACTGTCCTTGCTTAAGTCTAATAGATTCTATCCTTCTAAAGAAATCCCCTGAACTTCTTACACTACCAAATTTGTCCCTTAAAGCCCTTCTAAATTCATTCCAAGTAGTAAATTGTGCAAACTGACCACTATTAACAATAGTTTCTGCATGACCTTGACAATGTATTTTTGCAACTTTAATCCTGGTTTCATCATGTCCCTCTGGAATGACCATTTCAATCTTACGAATCCCCTTGTTCAAATTCATCCTGTCGTTTTTATGGGATCATGAGTGAACATTTTGCTTCAAATATTGGTATTTGTTGCTTGGCAATTTTAAAACTTACCGGCATGACGTTACTACCATTATTATACTCATTAATACCGGAAGTTAAACTAGATCTTGGTGCTGCAAGAGGAGTTGGTCTCACAGAGGAAGGATTAGGACACGAGGATTGAGGAAACTGGGTACGAGGTGTTGGTATAGGTCTATGGTTAAATGGGGTTTCTGGTTCGAAGACTGGTTTAGATAATGGTGTAAGTATAGGTCTATCGTCATGGACCTTAGCGTTTGCACGTGCTGCACTATCACTGCAAGAAACTGGCACGGACAATTGTTCATTACTAGAGGTCTGAACATTCATACCCTGTAGCAAAACCATTAGTTGGCTACTAAGTGTTGCATACATGCTTTCAATCTTATCTAATTTAGATGAGAGAACAAGATTATCCTTGATCATTTTATTCTGTTGACTTAGTACACTCGCAAGTACTGTAGAAGGAATATTTCCTTGAGGCTGATTTACATTTCCTTCGTTATCATCGGGAGGAGTTAATGGACCAACAGCATGAGCTGGTGCTTTAGATTTTGGTCTAACTGAAGGATCTCTTAATCCACGAGGAAGAGCATAAGCTTGCTCATGGTCTGCTATTGAATGTGGATTTGGGGAAGTTAGATCAGAAAAATTACGTTCATTAAACATTTTAAGTTACACAACTCTAAGGAGTCTTCAATAATGAACAAAATACCTAATACTTTACCTAACACGTCTGTGCTTTTCTAAAAGAAAATCAAACCAAAAAGAATACTGGTAATTAGTGGCAATTACTTGATATATAAATCTGTTACAAAAAAATAAATATTTACTCACCAGTGTTCAGTGTTGGTATGGTTTATCTTACTCAGAGCAACAAATTGTTTTCAATCTTCGCTGTATGTCACGAGCACAAAGAACAGGCAAAACTGCAAACATCAGCATCAACAAATATAGGACAGGCTGAAAGCAATCTGTCATTAGAATAAAATGTAAAACTCGTGAGGGCAGCGGTATAGCGTACACTGATAATTTGAAAAAAAAAATCAGTCCTATGTACATTTACCGGGCTGAGTAAAGCTCACTTCCTGCCAGACATCCATTCCAAAATAAAATCACGTATACAATCAATTATTCCCTGGGCTTAAACGCCGATACAACTAAGGACGTCTGTAGCGACTGATGAATATGAATAAAATAAAATTCCCGCAATATGAAGTACAACAGAGCGAAGATCAAGAAATCAAGTTTGCGTACTTATAATACACATTGCACCTTATATGACGTTACTGCGATATTTGTATTATCAAAAAAAAAAAAAAAACATTGATTCATCAACGGACTAAACAAGCAGTAAGCAAGTCTTAATTTCTTAAAATCCATTTCCTAAACATGTGAAAAGCACAGAAAAAAAAATCTGAAATAGACATTAATAAACGCAAAGGCTGGTTTCGGTTATACACAATATTATTTGCAAAATAGAATTGTACATAAATATCCCGGGCTGCCTACCAATGTAAGGGTCGATTTTTACACAGCCCTAGAGCCGAGCAATTCTTATAATTTAGGTAGCGTGTAAGAATTTAATAAAATACTAAATGGACGAAAGATACACATTATTAAATTAAACAAAATGATAGAACAATGACAATAAAAAAAACGAGCATCAATAATAAAAAAAAGAAACAACAAAGCCAGATACTTATAAAAAGGTGTGTACAGGTCACGAGCTCTCAGCCAACTGCCTGAGAAGCTCAGCAATTGCTCTGACGTAAATTTAGCGCGGGTAGGTAGTAGTCCTGGCCGATGGTCTTCCAAGACGAAGGGTTGTTTGCTGGTTTGTAACTCCTTTAAGATGCGACGCAGGCTAAGGCGAAAATAGGGTTATAAGTCCCGTGGAAAAAGACGTATGGCTGCCTCACTACAGGGGTTAACGTTCAAAAGCGACTGATTTTCATTCACGCATTTGACATTCAAATACCGTGCATTCTGTGGAGGGATTGTAAAAACTCTTCGCTCTCGTTTGTCAGCTGTAGGGGTTCCATTGTCCAATGTCACGTTAGTCATGGGTCGCCCCCCCCCCCTCCTTGAGAAGGAGAAGGGGTAGCCGGGGAGTCAACAGCTAAGAGAGAGAAGTTTCCGTTCTCTACCCCACCAATGGAAGCCTGGTTGCGTTCTCCAGTACCAAAGAGGGATCGAGTTATGTGGAAGACACCTCCTTACCGACTCAGGTACTCCGGTAGGCTCAGGGAAGTCACATGAAGAGAGGAAAAAATAAGAATAAAAGAAAAAGTGCCCCAAAGGACGCCTCACACTACTGGGCCTCCCTACCCAGGGTCAATGCCCGTAAGGGCTACCCCGATGTAGAAGAGTGCTGCGGGTCCGAGGTGGGGTGCTGACTACCACTACTGTAGTCTCGTGAGACCTGCATAATCAAGGCACTGAAGGTGCAGGCAAAGCACAAAGTGCTGAAAGTTCTGAAAATTCAGAAGTTTACTCTAGGAAATCTACGTTATGACTCAGAAACAACAATGCCGAGTGCGACGAGAGGCCCCGGACACCAGGGTAGCTCTTTTGGCACACGACTTGTTGTTGCTGTGTCTGGAAAAAGGAGTCTGAGCTCTGCAAAATCTCAAACACAGTCTGTCTTCTTGCTAAGTATAAGTCCGATATGCGAAGCTTAGCCTCGCCCCGGCTATGCCATGAGGGGAGCCCGGCCTAAGTCGACGAATGCCGACTCCATCACGTGTGTCAGCTGGTGCTGACTCGTCTGAACCTAGTCCTTACCCGCCGTGGTGCCCAGCCACAGCAGTAACCTCTGGGGGACAGTTGTAACTTCTCGCGCCTGGGCGGGGCGCGAACCGCCGACCCCTCGGGATGAGAGGCCGACACGTTACCACTGTACTAGCCCGGAGGCTGTCTTCTTGCTTTCTTTTTCTTTCTTTGTTGGATTTCTTGGCTATCAACCAGCGGCATGTGGCCAAGGTTATTAAGCCAATGGATCCTATTTATTCTTTCAATCTATATAAGGTCATAAAGTTTTGTCTCCCTTAAAGAAGTGATTACTTTACTGATGATTTTTTCATCATCTGATAAAATATTTGATAGCGTAAAATTTGTATTTTTTATTTGGAAATAATTTTTAAGGTGGTTTCTTTGGATTCTGAATCTATTGCAGGTTATGAGGATGTGGTTGATGGTAAGGTTGGTGTTTGCATTGGGGGCAACGTGGAGGGAAATTCTTTCGATGCAGGGAGTGAGGTGTGTCAATCTCGTGGCGTTGACCCTAAGGTGGGCCAACACCACCTCTCCTTCATTCTTTTCTGTGGCTGTCCCCATGGTTTTATTGTAGGTTGGTTTGTTGTGAGTTGGAGGTGGTCCACTCACTTAAA
>NW_023650455.1:0-5985 GCF_015228065.2 Penaeus monodon | reverse complement strand
GTGTTATAATAATAAAATATATTGTATAACGAGTTTTATAATCCTTACATTAATGTATTCTTATTCCGTGCAGTGAGAGAGGAGCATAAATATCGGTCATAGCAGACCTGTGTGACCTATTTATTATTGATTTTGACAGTTTCAGTCATTAGGAGAGACGGTTTCCCTAGTATGTAACAGAATCAATTCTCGATCTCGGTACAAGTTTAAACATGGTGAATATTGTGGTGTGGATGGGGGGAGCCACGGGTGAGTCATCTGTAGCACCTGCCTACGGGTAATGATTTCGGTTACGGATATTGGTCATCTTTCTGTTGTGATGTACTATTTTGTGATGTAGTTGTGATGTACTATGTATGTTAACCATCGTTAGCTACGGTCTGGTGGTTACCTCGTGATCATTAACCTGCTTTCACTCTCGACAAGGTTTTGTGGTTACGCGGTGATCATTGATCTATGTCAACCTGTATATATATATATACCATGTATATATATATATATATATATATATATATATATATATATATATATATATATATATATATATATATATATATATATATATATATATAATATATATATATATATATATATATATATATATATATATATATATATATATATATATATATATATATATATACGTGTGTGTGTGTGTGTGTGTGTGTGTGTGTGTGTGTGTGTGTGTGTGTGTGTGTGTGTGTGTGTGTGTGTGTGTGTGTGTGTGTGTGTGTATATATATATATATAAATATATATATATATATATATATATATATATATATATATATATATATCTATATATATACACGTGTGTGTGTGTGTGTGTGTGTGTGTGTGTTGTGGTGTGTATATATATATATATATATATATATACATATATGTATATATAATTAAGAATCATGCTGTGACCACGGCGGCTCAGACATGAACCTACCGTTAAAAGAAGAAGAATGTATATATATATATAATATATATATATATATATATATATATATATATATATATATATATATATATATATATATATATATATATTATATATATATATATATATATGTATATATATATATATATATATATATATATATATATATATATATATATATATATATATATATATATATATACTCATACAAACACATGTGTGTACGAAGGGGAAGGAAGATGAAAAAGGGAATGAGAGATGGGAGAAGAAGTAAAAAAGGAAAACAAGATTGCTAATGAAAGTAAAGTAGAGCGGAAAGGAAAGACACAGAGACAAGAAAGAAATCAGAAGGAAATATAGTGAGACGGACAAGGAGAAAGGGAGGAAGGGACGAAAGAAGGAATATACCAGCAATATTTGATAAAAAAAAAAAATGTTTGTTGCCAATCGATTACGATTCTCTTCAACTAGATACGATTTCGGTTGTGAAGCCTTGCGTCTCATGTAAAAAAAAAGAGAGAAAATAGATGGCCAAGGTTGCAGTAGAGTTTCTAATAGTCACATTCTTTTCCAATTGTTTTTGCCTCCGGGTTTATTATTCAAAACAACATTGATTCCCCCCCGCCCCATGAATATGCAACAAACAAGTCACATTAGATATCAAAATATTTGTTATTTTGATACAATTTCTTTAACTATATCATTGGTAAAATCTCACAGAATTCGTAGATATGCACGGAACAAACGCACACACAAACACAGACACACACATATTCAACGCACCGCCTCTCCTGGCACACTCCGCCACAACAGCGTTCGAGTGAGGAGACCGTCTGCAAGAACGCTTTCCGGATTAATAGGAAAAAGGTATTCTTACTATTCTTACGATGTGTACAGGGGGGAGGTGATGTAGGTAATAGGTGGATTATTCTTACGATGTGTACGGGAGGGGGAGGGGGTGATGTAGGCAAAAGTGTGAAGGATTCTGTAATTTCGCTGCACAGAGGTTCGACGCCGTGGTAACTGGGATGGCGGAGAGTGATAACAGTTGCCACTTCAGCATAATCTTTAACATGTAAAAGGGAGAGTCAAAAGAAGGCGTGAATATAAGATATGAGAAATTAGTGATGACTATAGACATAAGTGGGGCCGCGGTGGCCGAATGGTTAGAGCGTCGGACTCAAGACTGTCACGACGGCAATCTGAGTTCGAGGATTCGAGTCACCGACCGCCGCGTTGTTTCCCTTGGGCAAGGAACTTCACCTCGATTGCCTGCCTAGCCACTGGGGGACCAAGTCAGCCCAAGTCAGTGCCGGGTAAATAGAGATGGTGACTCGAAAAAAAAAAAAAAAAAAAAAAAAAAAAAAAAAAACACCGCGCGGAAGGCAATGGCAAACCACCGCTCTAAATTACCAAGACAAATCATGGAAGCCCATGATCGCCAAGGCCGCGGTGGCCGAATGGTTAGAGCATCGGACTCAAGACTGTAACGACGGCAATCTGAGTTCGAGGGTTCGAGTCACCGGCCGGGGCGTTGCTCCCTTGGGCAAGGAACTTCACCTCGATTGCCTACCTAGCCACTGGGTGGCCAAGTCAGCTCAAGTCAGTGCTGGTCCCAAGCCCGGATAAAATAAGAGAGAATGATTACCTAAAAGGTACCACCGGCACTCTCCGTGGAAAGGAACTGGGGACCCTACCACGTACTCACTCCAAGAGCATCACAACATGAAAACTACAATTAAGTATCATGCTGTGACCACGGCGGCTCAAACATGAACCTACCGTTAAATGATGATGATAGACATAAGTGCGTCCTCGTGTCGGTCAGCATTGTGATCTGTTTCTGCCATTTACGGCAAATGGTGCGAATGCGACGCTACGGCTCAAACTTCGGCTTGCTGCTTGAGATTTGCGAAGTTCTTCGGCGTTGGTTAAAGTTAGTCACTTATCAATGTTTACCTTTGTATAATGGTGTAAAGAGTGTATATAAAATTGCAGTCTCAGAAATAGTTTTGCATTTGCATTTTCGCCTTTGTATCATTTGCCGTAATATAGTAACTTCAAATACACATTTTTTTTAGTATTATAGTATATTATATTATAGTATAGTATAGTATATATAGTATAGTATGTATATATGTGTATATATATATAGTATATTAATATATATATATATATATATTATATATATATATAATACATAGTATATATATATAGTATATTATAGTATCAATCATCAATAGCAGTATGCTCATGTTTGAGCAGCCGTGGACCTCTCCACCATCCTTCGTATATTATATTATACATAATATATATATTATATTATATTATATTATATATCTGTAACTGGGCGAGTGAGTATGGTTTTGTGTGACTGACTGTGACTGTATCTGTGTGTAGATTTGCGTATAAAAGATTGGCTTGTGTCTTTTTTGTTTTTGCTGAGAGAATGTAAATTCTTTGTGTACAAGAATTTGCATTCTCTCAGTCTTATGCAGTTTGGGCCTTGGAGAAATAAAATCTCACTGTACCATTAATAATCAGATGCATTAACAATCTGTCACACCAAACTATCATTTATCACGTTTCTTCGAGGTGGATTGCATAACAATATAATGATTTATATCACTGGAGACACCTTAACTATAGTATCCTCATGTCTCTCCGCCCACATCTAATAACAACGAGTTATAGTACTGCACGCCCTTTTAATTTTTCCACAACGGCGCTGTATACTCTAAGAGAAAAGTTAATGTCATTTTTACGTTCAATAAGTTTAATGAAAGTGGTGCTACCTGTCGTAAACGAGCATGTACCTTGTTATCTACAGGCTCCCTTCTCTAACGCCCCTCCCCCTTGTCCACATTAGATCAGTTTAATATGCCTGAAGAAGCCAATACTTGTATGGTAACTATTACTCCTCTCCTTTTCCCTCCTTCCATCACCGAGTTCGCCTCCTCCGTCCCTTCCCCATATTCCCGCCGCCTCGCCCGATTGTTCCCTGCCAGCCAGAAGGGACCCGTCACGCAATCTGAGTTCGAGGGTTGTTCGCGTTGTTCCCTTGGGCAAGAAACTTCACCTCGATTGCCTACCTAGCCACTGGGCGGGCAAGCCAGTGCCGGTCCCAAGTCCGGGTAAATAGAGAGGGTTGGCGTCAGGAAGGGCATCCGGCCATAAGAGATATCTGCCAGAACCTGGTCAGAGTGACCCCATGTAAGAATAGGATAAAACTAAAAAAACAAAC
The DNA here is from genome assembly GCF_015228065.2 of Penaeus monodon. NCBI lineage: Eukaryota > Metazoa > Arthropoda > Malacostraca > Decapoda > Penaeidae > Penaeus > Penaeus monodon. The sequence goes on along the minus strand of NW_023650455.1, from coordinate 1,814 downwards.
AAAAAAAGCCAGAAGGGACCCGTCACGTGTTTACCTGAGCTTCTATGGTGTTTTCCCGTTAATAGTCGTAATGCTCGCAGTAAAACAAGTGTCGACTATGCAGATCTACCTTTTGTTTAGCATTTAACTATAGCCTTTAGTCTTTAGTGGAAATCGTGTATAGAAATTCTCAGCTTTCTGAATGAGCCAGATGGTACTTCTGTCCTTTGTTTTTCTGATTACATTACATTTTTTACCAGAAAATTAGAAACAAATATTCATATTCATATGAAAAATAGTACCAATTCGATGTTTAAAGAAATCCTTTTCTATTGATAGCATGAAAATGTTAACCACGGGATTCGGACGCCTTCTTAGACCGTGCAGGTGAGGGCGCAGAAATGTGTGTAAAAATGCTCATAGATGTGTAATGGCATTGCATATACAATTTTATTCTCATTCTTACTCATCGCCTGAGAAATCTTGAAATACCCTTAGTGCAGAGCTGGTGTGATATCAAAGCTGAAGATGATAAATGTAACATTTTTCAGACTTGTGATCTGTTCGGCCAACAAAGTCAAGCTCTCGTCATATCCAGTCTCCCAAAGTTGTGAGTAAGTATTTTCATCCATTTATTTTTATTTGTGTGTGAGAGAGAGATAGAGAGACAGAGAGAATAGCTGTGGGGCCATAGATAAAGAGGAAATCACATTGGGTGTTTGGTAATAAATATTATTAGCTACGAAAGCACAAATCACAAGTCATTGTCTTAAAATTACCATCCATAGTCAAAAGCATGTGTGTGTGTGTGTGTGTGTATATATATATTATATATATTATATATAATATATATGATATATATATATATATATATATAATATATGTTGTGTGTGTGTGTGTGTGTGTGTGTGTGTGTGTGTGTGTGTGTGTGTGTGTTGTATGTATGTATGTATGCATGTATGTATGTATATATATATATATATATATATGGTGTGTGTTTGTGTGTGTGTGTGTGTGTGTGTGTGTGTGGTGTGTGTGTGTGTGTGTACGGGTATATGTATATATATGTATATATATACATATACATATCATGGAAGCCTATGATCGTCAAGGCCGCGGTGGACGAATGGTTAGAGTGTCGGACTCAAGGCTATCACGACGACAATCTGAATTCGAGGGTTCGAGTCACCGACCGCCGCGTTGTTCCCTTGGGCAAGGAACTTCACCTTGATTGCCTACCTAGCCACTGGGTGGCCAAGCCAGCCCAAGTCAAGTGCTGGTCCCAAGCCCGGATAAATAGAGAGAATGATTACCTAAAAAGGTACCACCGGCACTCTCCGTGGAAAGGAACTGGGGACCCTACCACGTACTCACTCCAAGAGCATCACAACATGAAAACTACAATTAAGTATCATGCTGTGACCACGGCGGCTCAGACATGAACCTACCGTTAAAAGAAGAAGAGATACATATACATATATATGTGTATACATACATATATATATGTATATAATACACACCTATATGTATATGTATATATACATATATATAAACATGAATAGCAAAACACTCTTCCGTGTTGATACAATGGAAGAAAAAACCCACAATACAAAAACTAAACTAAACTAAACTAAAAACTAAATCTAGTTTGTATTGTTTTTTTTTCTTCAATATAAACATAACACACACACATAATTATATATATTATAATATATATTATATTATATATTTATTGGGATATTATATGACCTAATTGGATTTGTTATGTGTGTAATAAATTCAGTATTATTTTGAGCATTATATGGTGTCAGGATGTAAAATATTATATATTCTCA
>NW_023650454.1:0-5985 GCF_015228065.2 Penaeus monodon | reverse complement strand
TGTTTTTGGGAAATTGATGCATTAGGAAGTACATAATAACTAATATGTAATTGATTAATGTTGTATTTTTGTTTGATGTTATGTATATGTATAAAAATTAAAATATATAATTAATATATATTATAATTAATATTTATAATATATATTATGCAACATTAAAAAAGCAAACAAAAGAAAAAAGAAAATTATTTATGAAAATTAAAATAACAAGAAGAAAACCCCGAATTCCCCAAAAAAAAATAAAAAAACGACGTCCCGGGTTTTCGACGGGAAAATCGGAAATCTAAAAGGGAACCACATCAGGCACGGTAGGCTTGCTGTCCGTACAAAGGGTGACTTCACCAGGATTCCGGGCGTGGCGGAGTTTTAGGGTGAAATCGCCCCAAAAAAAAAAAAAGGATGAAATTTAATGAATTTTTTTGTGTGATTGATTAAAAGGGTTTTGTGGCGAAATTTTCTGGAAAGAATTTCATTTTATAATTTTGAACATATTAAAAAATTTATAATAATATATAAAATTTTTTATTATATATTTTAATATAAAAATATAAATATGTGATGCATTCCATATTTATTTATAATAATATATATTTATATAAAATTATTAAAATTATATAATATATTATTTCACTTCTATCTATCTATCATCTTCTTTATTATTTATTTAAAATTAATTAAAATATATATATATATAAAATTTATATATATTATTATAAAAAACATATGTTTTGTGGGGTTATTTTATATATATAATTATTTTAAAATATAATTATATATATATATATATTAATATATATGCATATTATACATACTGTGGGGGGGGGGGGGGGGGTGTTTTGTATGTGTGTGTGTGTGTGTGTTTTGTGTGTGTGGTGTGTGTGTGTGTTTTTGGGGGTTGGTGTGTGTTCAAAAATAATAATAAAAAAAAATAATAAAAATAATCAAAAAAATAATGATAAAAATAATAATAATAATGAAAAAAATAAATAATAATAATTAAAATAATAATAAAATAAAAATTAATAATATAATAAAAATTTAAATAATAGGGGTAATATATAAATGTGATGATGATGATGATATGTGATGATGATGTTTGATGGATGATGATGTAGTGAAAATCTTGCACTTCTTTTAAATTTAACGTGAATATTTTTAAGGAATCTTACAAAAAAAAAAAAAAAAAAAAAAAAAAAAAATGCTGATTACATTCTTTAGGGTACTGAATTCGGTTCTTAAAGGCAACCCCCTTAATAGTCCGAAGTCTTTTGGGTTGGGGGGTGGGCTTTCTCTTTTTTGTTTTCGCGTCGTGTAAAAAATTTAATAATATTGGGTTTAAATATGATTTTGTGCGTTTTGGGTTTAAATGCCCTTTGGATGTGTGTCCCTTTCGCGTTAGAAAGGACAAGCTAAGCAGTACTAAAATAACCGGTCGGGTATACATTTTGGGCGTTTTGTACCGAAAGTAACTATAAATGTCAGTAGTTTTTTGTAGTATGTCCCACACCCTAAATATCGTTTAGTATTTGTATTTTTATTGATACCCACTTCTTAAACCTTAAAAAAAGGGAGCTTTTTAACCCGCAAAATGGATAATTTTTCAGTGGAATAATCGGGAAAATTCATGCAAAATGGAGGAACCTCTGATAGCTTACGTAACCCATGAAGTGACGATTCCATCCCAAATGTTAATTTTACTTAGGGAGAGCTCCCAAAAATACTTTTGGCCCTATTAACTAAAAGGACACAAGGAAAAAAAACTAAATCACCCACCCCAAAAACCTGACAAGGTTCTTCCCAGAAAACTTTCTCTCACCGGTGATCTGCAGGACTGAAAAATTGGAAAATTTCGGTGTTGGATGCTATAAAAAAATCGGGCTGCCCCATATAAATAGAGTTAGAAAACGAGATCGACGACATTTCCTTTGTGGGATGAGATGCATACGCGACCCATAAAAAGTTTTTAAATGGGAAATTTTTGGTGTGGATGAAAACAGCTTTTTTACTGGAAGATCAGCGGGGAAGGGGTCCCACGAGGGATGTTTTAAGTGCACCCTTTTTGCCATTACTGTTAAGACACAGTAAATTATTCAGGCCTGTTGCAGTTTCCCAGCTTTGAAAAGCCCTGAATTAATAAAAAAGAAAAAACGTTTTCCAAACTTTCCACCCGAGGAAAACGCCCCAAAGACCTAACAAATACAAAATTGATTAGATATTATATATATAATATATATTATATTATATATATATATATATATGTATATATATAACCACACATAATACATATATAATTTTAATATATATATATAAATATAATATATTCTATAATATAATATATTTATATATAAATTAAAAAATAAAAATTTATAATATAATAATAATTATATTATATATAAAAATTTTTATAAAATATATCCCCAAAAAAACATAATTTAAAATTTTAAAATATAATATATTTTATAAATATTATATTATATATATTTTTAATATTTATATGTGGTGTGTTGTGTGGACATACAACAGAAAATTATAATATATATAATTATGATAAAATAAAATTAAAAATTTTATTATATACATCATTTTCTTATATCCAAAATTATCTTCTATTTTTTATTCTATACTTTTACTATCACTTTTTCCTTAAATTTATCATTACTTCTTTTTTAAATTATATATCTTTTTATCATCTTACTACTATCTTCTGTATTTTTTTATTCTATCTATTATATTCCCAAATATATATTTTATATATTTTAAATATAAAAATTATATATATATATATAATATATATTTTGTGTAATAATAAAATTATTTTAAAAATTTTATATAAAAATATATTTAAATAATTTCATCGGGTGAAAATTCAAAACTTTCTGTCCGTTTGATATTTTCATGCTTTTCGAAAGCGATGCTGCAACCTGATATATCCCATATCCCAAACCTGAACACTGATGATTATTTAAAAATTTTGCGCCAAAAAAATCATTTCGCGAATCCTTATTTAAAATATTAAAATGTGTGAAAAATTTTCAATAAATAAAATTAAAAAAAAAAAAAAATAATATTTAAAAAAAAAATAAAAAAAATAAAATTTAAAATAAAATATATATATTTTTATTATATATTTTTAAAAAATAAATTTTTTATTTTTATTATTAAAAAAATTATTAAACGAAATGGCTATGACCTTTTTTCAAATGATCGTCATAACCAAAAAAATATTCCAAAAAATTTTTTTTGAACATAAAACAAAAAAAAACCAAAAAATTTTTTAGAATTTTTGGTTTTTAGATTTTCCCCTTATTTAAAAAAAAAAAAAGGGTATATATACATATATATTTTTTTTTTTTTTTTTTTTTTGCTCACTCAGCCCGATTCAGGGCGAGAAAAAAAATTTCACCTTGAGAATCAAACGCATTTGCCGCGGGGGAAGTCGCCGCCGGGCACGTGGGGGCGCCGAAGGGGTTGATTAGGAGGGCATCCAGTCAAAAAGGCGAGACCGCCAAAATAACCTTTGAAAAAAGTTGAGAAAACGTTTTCCTGCAGTGAATTTTTGGGATGTTAAAAAAAAGAAAAAAAAAAAAAAGAAAAAAGAAAGAGAAAAAAAAAAAAAAAAATATTATGTGTGTTGGTATGCAAGTAATATATATTTAGCATGTAATATATATAATAAATATAATTTAATATTATATATTATATTATATTATTTTTTTTTTTTTTTTTTTTCATTTTTGGGGCCGCCGTGGTCACGCGATATTAATTGTTTTTCAATTGTGATGATATGGAGGAGTACTGTAGGGTCCCATTCCCTTTTCCCCGGGGGTCCCGGTTTTACCTTTGGGGAATCATTTTTCATTTTCTGGGCTTAAAACCGCACTGACTTGGGGAGCTTGGCCCCCCCTGGGTAGGGAGGCAATTTAAATGAAATTCCTTAAAAAACCGCCGGCCGTGACTCGAACCCAAAATCAAATTTCGTCTGCCGACTTGAGTCCGTGCTCTAACCCTCGGCCCCCGCGGTTTTTATATATATTTTATATAATTTAAAATTTTATATATTAAATATATTTAAAATTTTTTATATATGATTTTTTTATTGGGTGGGGTGTGGTGTGTGTGTGTGTGGGTGTGGGGTGTGTTTTTGGGGTGTGTGGGGTGTTTGTTGGGTGTGTGTGTGGGGTGGGGTTTGTGTTGTGGGGTGTTATTTTTTTTTTTTTTTTGTTTTCTGTAGGTGTGTGGGGTGGGGTGTGTGTGTGTTTTGGGTGTGTGGGGTTTTGTGTGTGTGTGTGTGTGTGTGTGGGTGTGTTTTATTTTTTTTTTTTTTTTTTTGTTTTAATTTGTGTATTTTGGGTGTTTGGTGTGTGTGGGTGTGTATGCAAGTAGAATTATTATTATAATATAGGAGAGAATATATATATAATAAAATAGAAATAATATTAATATATTATCAAAAATATTGTGTGTGTGTGTATGTGGGGGTGGGGTGGGTGTGGTGTTTTTGGTGTGTGTGGTGGGTGGTGTGTGGGTGGTGTGTTTTTAAGTATTTTTAATATTTAATATAAAAATATTATAAAATATATATATATATAAATATAATATTAATATGTTTTATATAAAAAATAAAATATTAATATAAAAAATAATAATACTAATAATATTATATATATATATTTTTTATATATATATATATATAAAATTTTATAAGGGATAATTTTTCAAATGAACACACTGTCCAGAAAAGAAAAAAAAAAGAAAGCGTAATTTCGAGCTCTGAACCCTTTCCCCCTCAGCGAAAAAGGCCCGGACTGCGTCCCGCCCCCGACCCCCGGGCCCAGGCACGGGGCCCCAGTCATGAAAAACAAAGGGCCGTGGGATGACAAAAAACGCGTAGTTGCAGGATTATTTTGAATCTGCAACTTCCTTACGCAATAAAAGCCATTTATATTTATGCATTTCAAATATTTCCCCTCCCGTGGGGAGATTTGGGGGGGGGGGAGGGGGAAAAGGGGGAAAATAATTAGGGTTGAGTATCCTCTCCATGCACCCTGGAGAGGGGCGTGTTCGGCTGCGTTTTGCTAAAGAGGGGAAAGGGGGGGGGGTTTTAAATTTCTTTACCCACCCCAAAAGGAAATGGGAAAAGGGAGAGGAAGGGTAGCAACATGGGGAGAGAAGCAGAAAGGGTGATAGAGGGGGGAGGGGAAGGGAAAAAGTAGGAAGGATAATAAGTTTAACCTATCAAAACCATATTTACTTATCCATTTGCCCATCAAAATTTTTTTCTTTTGTCAAAGTCTCGCTTCTCCCCTCCTCTCTTTCTGCCTTGGCATGTGGGGGGTCTATCAGTCTTTCTGGTATAATTTTTAAGGTTTTAAAATATATATATATTTATATATTTAATAATATTATATATAAATATAAAAAGTATTAACATATATTTATTAAAAATTTTTTATTAAAAATATATATAAAATATATATATATAAATAATATATAAATATATATATTATATAATATATATATATATTTTTAAAATTTGGGGTTTTTTTTGTTGGGGTGTCTGTTGTATAAATAGATAGATAGATATTATACAAAAAAATAAAAATATTATAATATATTAAAATTAAAATATAGAAAAATATATAATCCAAAATGCTTTCCCCCCATCTCACACACACACACACACACACACACCCCCACAAACAAACACAAAAAAAAAAAAATAATATATAAATATATATTTTATATATATATATATATATATATATATATTATATTACATATTATAATATATATAAATATAAATATTATAAATAATATAATATATTTTTAATATATATATATAAATAATAATATATTATATATTATATATATATATAAAAGTTATTATTTTTTGTTTTTGAGGGGGTGTTTAATTATTTTCAATTATTCCAATTTTTTATTTATTATTTTAAATAAACAATTTAAATATAGGAAATTTTGAAAAAT
>NW_023650452.1:0-5986 GCF_015228065.2 Penaeus monodon | reverse complement strand
CCCAAAGAGACAGTAAAATAAGTATAGGTGGTTACCTTGACAAAAACTAAGACCCTTTTCATCTAGGTAAAAAGGTGTGCAAATTGAAAAAAAGGGAGATATAGGAGGACAAGAGTGAAGATCGCTCCTTCATTTTCTAAAGTCCCTTCCATGTTTACTTCGCGAGAATCAAAACAAATGTGACGCGGAATCCTCACCAAGTAGTGCTTGTATTGCTACGCGCTCGTGAGAACAAATTTTTTGTCATTATCAGCGACCGTTTTCTTGAATTCATGTATGTAATGCGTTCTTTTCCTTTTTTTGTTCTTCATTTACGTGTTTTGGAAGTATTTATGCTATTCTGTACAATAATGTGTGCGCCGCGCCTTTTGCCCCCGGGGAGATTTGACGGGCCAGCAGCGCCAATACGTCGAGGAACGCCGGTGAGAAATGTTTTATTTCGAGTGCTGCGTCGATTCAGGGTCTTTTTAAAGCCCCTTTTTTGGATATACTGAGAAAGACCTTCGTTTCTATCACACCCTGATTTTGAACCCATCCAGTGCCGCAAAATGCTAAAAAAAGTGATTAGAAACTAAGCAATTGTGACCATAGCCGGAAGCAAAGAACGTTCCGGTGTTTCGCTATATAAAGGTTTTACCCTGGGGGTCCAGGAGGCTTAAGCCCCTGGGTAGGCAAATATAATACCATGGGGGTCCAGGGGGCTAGGTGCTTAATTATCCCAGGGGCATAGCCCCCTTGCTAGGCGAATATAATACCACGGGGGTCCAGGGGGCGTAATAGCCCCTGTCTAGGTGCATTTTATTAACACGGGGGTCCAGGGGCAGAGCCCCCTGACTAGGGAAAAAAATAGATCGTAGAGTATAAATCCCACAGGATTAAGGTTAGGTTGGTTTATTAGTTAGGACGCATTGCACGATTACCAGGGGGGATCTGGTTTATGTGAAATCCGGTAGATTTTTCCCGAACGATAGGTTTGGCTCCCGTAGTTTTTCGAAAGTTGGCGCGTCGGTGCGTAGAGTTTGAAAGATGTCCGATTTTAAGCGTTTTTTGCTTGTTTTACACATTTTTTGTTCTTTTCTTATTTCAGCTGTTTTACCCCACAAATTTCCTGATCTACTTCACGCCCTCTGCTATCGGGGCTTATCAAATCACAAAGATTGTCGGCTGGAGAATGCAACTGAAAATATCAGATTCGTTGTCATCTCACGAAAACAAATCTGATGATATGAATATTGTCTGGGAAGACCCGGTTGTCATTTTCGATAAATTAAACCGTATATTTGTGTGATTGTGTGTAATAAAACCTGGCAGCCCTAGTGTTGACCTCTTGGGAGCTTGTTGTGCTTAGTGTAGTGTAGCTGTGTTTAACGTCTGTTGTACATAATGCAGATTTCTCCTCGGAAATCCCAATGTTCTGTTAGCTTTGTGAAGAAATCGGTGTGTGTTAAAGGTGAGATTGTTAGAGGTGTACCGATGTATTTGTAGGATGTGGTGGGCATCAGTTGTTGGTTGTGTAGGCAGTAAGTGATTTTTTTGAGTTTGTGTGATCTGGTGGAACAGTATATATATATTATATATATATTATATATATATTTATTAAAATATATATATATATTTATATATATATATTTATATAAAATATATATATAATAATTACATATATTATTTTATATATATATATATAAAATATATATATATAATTACATATATATTTATAAAATATATATATATATAAATATATATATATAATTACATTTATCGGGTCTGAATTAGTTTCATGACCTTTCCCACTGTTCGAGGGCGTCGGTCGTGTTGGAGTCTGCTGTCGTTTTCAGTATTGGTTAATCTAACGTAAGTTGGGTGTTGATAGAGGAAGGTCAATGTATAAAAGGAAAAGGGGGCCAAGAAGTTACTTGCCAGAAAGGAAAAGGGACAGTCGGAAGGTGGGACCGTCCAGTAGTACACATTAGCTAAAAGATCAGTGATCCAGGGAAGAATTGGGCCTGTGGGCCGAAATGTAATACAAGTGTTCTGTGGGGGATTTCTGTCAAGTAGTTGGCAATGTTCATTGATAGGTTGACTAGTCTCTTATCTTTTAGGCTGAAAGCTGTGTGTGGTTGTCAAGTGGGTTCATGTATTTTTGTATTAAAATTTTGCAAATGATGGGTGATAATCTGTCAGGTCTGTTTTTTTTTTTTTTTTTTTTTTCTTGGGGGTAATATATGCAGAAATCAAAAGGAAAGGTTGCTTTAGATGGGTGATTGGGTGATTGTAGGATAGGAGCGAGGGCAGGGGTGCAGGACGTCAGGATCAGGGCAATTTTCTAGTGTTGCATGTTGCGCACATCTATGGAGTAGTTTCTCTTCTTTTCTTTCTTTTTTTCTTTTAGGGTGTTTTCTACGGAGGTCCCTGGAGTGTCTACTTGTTTCTGTGGTATGATTTTACATAATGTGTGAATAGTAGGTTTTAAAGGCTATTCCAATTAGAAGGGTCTTGTGTGGGGTCTGTACTAAAGTGAGCTATAGCTACTGATGTCCTGTGTGACTGTCAGCTCCGGAAAAGAAGAAAAATCTTGTCTGGTTGGTCTAAGGTCTGCATTAAGTCCTGGGATAACCTTGATGCTTATGTGGAAAGTTTGAGATATAGATCAAAAATGTGAGGTGAGGGTCACCAGTGCCTTTGGAATGTTATCTGTGCTCCCATTGGAATTACTTTTCATGAGTGAACGAGTGTTTGTCTATGAAAGTGTCGGGTAATTGGCTCATGTTTGTGTGGAATGATAGGGGCTGTGAGGTCTGCGTGCGTGGACATTTGAGGAGACAGAAACAGTCCAGGCTAGGGTCAGTAGGTTGAAGTCGCCTGCAATCCATGTTTAAAGGTTTTGTAGTATTGTCGGTAGAAGGCAGTCTATAAAAAGCATTGAGAAAGTGACTTCCAGTTAGTTGGACCAAAGGACTTTAGTCTATGCCAAGGTCTGGTCTTTTTCTTAGTATCAATGCCCGGTTTTTGGGGGCAAGGAAAAGACAGCCACATCTGGCAGCATTGGTCAAGTGGTCCCTTTTAAACATGACTGAAATTTTTCAGCAGCCCGTATTGGGAATCGGCCAAGTCTCTGCCTATTGTCTGGGTTTATATGACTGGAAATTTGGTGGTTGTGCTATTCGTAGTGCTTCTGGAGTTGGATATTAAGTCTAAGGGTGGTTTGGATGGTCTAAAGGAGCCGGGGGGAGGAGGATGGGATCTGGTGTGGAGAATTGGGAGAGGGGGAGGGAAGGGCAAAAGGGGGAGGGGGTTGTATTGATGAGAATAAGGGGGAGGAAGTGAAGAAAGGAAGCGAGGTAGGGAGGGGATAGTAGTTTAAGGGTAGGAATTGGAAGGTAAAGAGCAGTGAGAAATGGAGCTCAATGTCACATGTGAACGAGAGGCAGTCTTGACCCTGGACTAAAAGAGGCTCTATTTTTATTTAAAGACATTTTATATAAATTTGTATCGGCCTATCCAAAGTCTTTTCATACTGATGTTTATCATAAATGTAGTATGGTGTTCGTGTGTTTCCTGGGACCCAATCTATAAATATTACATACATCCCCGCTTGTTTCCTGCTAGTTACACAAACTAATCTGACAAATCAATGAAGTTGTGGAGTACTGAGCAGGCCAGTTTAGTACCATAATCCTCAAGCTGAAGTCTCCATGGTGCAATAAAGGGCATAGACCATTCCCATTCCATATTGACCTAGAAGCCTCCATGTAAAGCATTTGACAATTATCTGAATTGCTTGTATCCCATTGAACAATTACAAACCTGTTCCTGATTTGTAAACATTGAACGTCCGGAGGTCAGACAGTGTTGTTTTCCCACTTTCCATTATACCATTTATACTGATAACAATTTAATAATTTAATTTATCAAAAACGGGTATTGATAAAACTTCGCCATACAAGTCATGGTGCAGTAGAATAAGTTTTACTTTTTTGATAAAGGATAAGATATAAATGCATAGACAAACACATGGTTATCGAACACATGCTCCAAATATCCGGGATTTTTTTTACTGCACATGTGGAAAGTACATGGCCCTTGGGAAGCAAAATCGTTTACATAGGAGTGGTAGGTGTCTGCCAAACTGAGTTGCATGGTGCATATAAAAATGTAAGCCTTCTCTAAATACCTTTTATTGACATTTCAGCACCAGTATTTTGGCAAGCAGTAATTCTTTGTGCATACCTGATGGCTGCTTCAGCGTTTCACTTTGATCCAAGTCCCACGCATGATTTCACATGAAAACCCCACTTGTCTGCCAGAGAGTGGACACCTGTCGGTATCCAGGTTGTGGATGTAAGCTGTTATTAATAAACATGTGCTTGTGCAATATTAGACAAATGAGGCTTTTGGAGGCTACACTGCTTAAAATATCATGTAGATTGGGTATTGGGCATGGCATGTATTTGAGTAATGACATGCATCTGTAATTGTATTTCTGCATTAGTGAACTTGTAATGTTATCTAAATTGAATGGATACATGCAAATATTGTCTTATAACTGCAGTTTGACATGGATCCCCATGTTATGGCAGACCAGCCTGCCGAGGATGAAATGGACGAGAAAATCCATGGTGTGACTACTCTGGATGAGTGTTCAATCACCATGGACAAGGTAGCTGCCCTTCCAGCATATCTCAGGGAACCTATTGTTTCCTTAGCAGCCAAAAGCATGGAGAACCTTGTTGATGGAGACGAGGATCCGGCATCTGAGGACCATTTACGCCTAGAAAAATTTGACCTGGGTGAAGAAAATTTGGAGGATGAAGATGAAGATGAAGAGATGATGCTGAGTGACGAGGAGCGTAAGAAACTGGAGGACAGCTGGACTGCCGAAGACAAGGAAAGGATTAAAAGACAACAATACACTTATCTTGCAGAAGATGGACTGAATGAAGAGGAGATGAAGAAGGTAGCTCTGGATAGCCAAGACCTTGCAAAATCCTTCATGATATTCAGATTGTGGTGGCAGAACAAAAGAGTGGTCAGTCTGCGGCCCCGTTGCCTCGAGGGAAAGTAAGACCATTTCATATTTTTCATTTTTTAATTATATTGATACACTTTATGTAGAAGATAGATGTAAAACAACTTTAAGAAAATAATTCAAAATTTTTTTCTAGGAATGTCTGTGCCCTCAAGTGGAGAAGACTGTTTTTTCCAGGGACGTTTCATTTGCTGCCGAAAGCTAAAGGGTTCTTCCCAGAATTTTCCAACGGGGGAAAAGTGAGAGTGGGGCACCTGCTAAGAGCATCTATGCTTAATAAACATGATGAAAAGTATTGATTATTTATAACCTCGTTTACTGGGTGTGAATTTTATGGTTCTACTTATCCTACACCCTCAAGGGTAATATTTTTTACCATCAGAAGCATGAAGGCTTCCTCCATAAATTAAATCTAAAAATTGATTTCTCATTTTCTGACTCCTACCTCTGACCACAGCTCCAAACCCAAAAATATAATCACCCCCCCCCCCCCCCTCGATGTTTACCGTCAATACTGTAAATTCAAATTTGTTCATTACTCAAGGTCTTACATACCTTCAGAGAGTACACACCTTCCTCCCCCAAAACCTCTACTCTATATAATGCACTGTCCTCTTCATTGTCTATCCCTTCCACCTTACTATTCTTCCCTATTGTCATCCTTCCTGAAGTAGTACCCCACACCCCATACACCACTTCATGCCCTTGTCCTACTGCCCCTTTAAACTGACAGCATCTCCCCTGTTTTAGTTGTCTACCCTTATCGTTCAAGGGGACCCTGAGGGGTGGACTCTCCCAGAACATACTCCAGGTTTACCATGGCCAGTGAGGTTTTTACCCTTATTAGGGACAAAGAGGCCCCCTTGCCCCCTTTATCAATAGGCCCCTCCAATTCACTCAACCCATGCCCTTGAAAATCCCAGGTTTTTTTTTCCCTTTCCCACCTCCAATTCAAACTTC
>NW_023650447.1:0-5988 GCF_015228065.2 Penaeus monodon | reverse complement strand
TTGTTTTTAACAACCGGTAAAATTTTTGATGGAAACAGCCTATAGTTCTACAAAATTAAATAGCTTCTGGGGGGCAAGTGATCACTACCCAGTTGTTTTAAAAGGTTTCCCCTGACCTCCCCTAGCAGATAATTTTTAGAACCAGATTCCCTTTTAATTTTTGACAATAAACTGCCAAGGATCCATAGCCTTTTCATCCTCTAAGACCAAGTGGTTTTTTCCAAACTGGGTTTAATTAACAGTTTTTCCTTGGGGATAGCAAAAAAGGCACTTCCTGAAAAGTAAAAAGGGTCTTTTTTTGAGAAAAAATGAAAAGAAAGAAAAATAAAAAAAATAAAATTGTTTTTAAAATAAGGGATAGCATTAACAATTTTTTAAGTAGTGACAATGATGTTTATTTTTTAATAAAGGATAGTAATAAATAAAGGATAAACATTTTTATTTTGTTGGAAGAGATTGACATCTGGGGAAAAGCTTTGAATATCATTCAATTAACTCCCTTTGGGAACCCAGGAAAAACCTGACCATCATTTTTATGAAAAAAAAAAAAAAATCCTAAGGGCAGGGTTAACATGAAAATACCCGTCTTTTGAAAAAATTTGGCTGAGGGTTAAAGGTGACAGGGAACTTTAATTTAATAAGAATTTTGGGAATGAAAGAATTTTTTACTTTTTGCAATCAGTGATTGTTTTTTTTATTTTTTTAATTACTTTTCCACCTGGAAGTAGATTAATGCCTTATGCAAAAAAGGAGATATCATTTCAAAGGAGTGTCAAAGTAGTCTTGAAACCACCAACATGAAATGTTTCATAATGTGCCTTGTTGGGCCTTACTACAAGCCACAACAAACCAGGGAAGTAGTTTTCCCAATCAAAATAAGCCTTTAAGTGCCCAGATTTTTTTGGGCAGCAAGGGGCACCCCAGATCCAAGGAACCCCTGGAAGTGGATTTAATCTTCCAAAAAATGAAAACTGATTTTTTCCTTTTGGAGCATACTGGAGAAGGAATAACCCCATTTTTCTTTTCAAGAAGCTTCTTAATGTGGCTTATCTGTTTTTTTGCCCAATGGGCAAAGGCTTGAATTCCCCTCAGCTTTAGTTTGTTATTAACCATAATGGCTGCTGGGAAAAAATGCTTGCCTTTTTTTTTGGTTGCAATAATGGCTTCTGCAACATAAATGGCTTCTGCTTAGTGTTTAGCCCACAAGAAAATCAATTTAGGTTAGACCTTGGGACCTTACCTGATTTCATCTCTTTTCTCTGGGAAAAAAATTTTTTTTTTACTAAATTCTTGTGAATATCAAAGTGTTATTTTTATTTATAGACCATTTAATAATTACTATAATATTATAAAACATTATTTAACCACAAAATAAGATAATTTTAGAGATTTTTTCATTAAATCAGGGGAAAGGGTAATTTGGGCAAGAAACAGACAGTAACTCGCAAATTGGGCTTCATTGGTGACTTAGTGCAAGTGTAGCCATCTACGTGTAAAAAAATAATTGATAAGTAAAAACTCCGCAAGTGGGTTATGGAAAAAATGTAACGCACATGGCCATTGGCCTGGTGGGCATTGGGTTTAAAAAACACAAGGACAGGAAATCAGCTGAAAGACAACAGAATGGGTGATATATACTGCACTGGTTCTCTTACAGATTCCTTTGCATTAAAATTATTATTCAAATGATAAAAAAAATACCTTTTTCTTCCCAATTTTAAACCCTGGCATGGCCTGTATGTACAATGTTTATGCCGCTATGGATTTTTACCTTTTTTTGTTTATTATTGTTTTTTTTAGACATAGATGGCTTCCACCTTTTTTTTCACCAATGAGCCAATTATGAGTATTTACCTGTCCTCACCTGTTTTTTGTGCATTTCCTTGATTTTTCTGGAGAGAATGTTATATCTTTAATAAGGGTTGTTACTAATGTCAATTGCATTAAAAGTAATTATAATGTCTATATTAAAAAAATAACACCATCAATTTTTACAACCATTAGTAAAAAAACAAAAAAAAAAAAAAAAAAAAATAGTAAAAAAAATCCTGCCAATTCAAGGAAAGGTTGAAATTCAGGCAATGTCACAAGGTCTGCTAACTGGGGAACTCCCTTTTTGTGTGGCTACGCCACATGCAGAGCCATCTATATGCAGATTCTAAAAATGAGCACCAGCCTTTTTCCTATCACCATTGGGTTTTGATAGTGGGGCAATTACATGTTACTGTAGTTTTTTTAACTTATTTTTTTTTTTTTTTTTTGATACTCTGGATTTATCCAATATTTAACACTCCAACGCCTAAATTAAACAGTATAATTAAAACACCATTGAACTTTTAAAGAGTGCCAGGTCCTCTAATAACTTTGGATTAATTGTTATCAAAAAGGAAAAAACGAAAAGATTCCTTTTCACTTCATTATTTATTGGGAACTAACTCAATGTTGCCTGGTCTTGGGTTTAAGTAGTTTTTCTAAGTTGAAAATTTTGGGAGACCTGTTTTTTTCAGAAATTTTACAAGTAACTCGCCAAAAAAAACGGCGTTCAGATGCACCTATTTTTTGAGGTTCTGCTCAGAGAACTGCCCATCTTTTTCGTCACACATTTTTGTCATTCAGTCTGGCTTCTTGTAGCCTTCTCTTTCTCGTTCATGGTTTCCCATTTTTCCATGCCACTCCATTCTCCCATTTTGTTTTTCTATCCTAGCCTTAATATTTTGTTGTTTTCACATTTTTTCCTGAGCTAGGTCAAAAAGATATTTCTCATGGTCAAGGTAACCTGATAAATTTAATTGAGGTGCAAAAACCCCACATGCAAAACAAATGGTTTTAGGGTTGACTGCTTTTGCAATGTACATCTTGGTGGACACTTTCTTTTAGGTAATCTATTTTTACTTGTTTCAATATTTTCACTGTTACCATACAGGTATTACACCACATAATAATATAGAAGTAATGATGTTTTTAATTCTTTTTTGTTTTTTTTCTTCTATCTCTCTTTTTATTTTTTTTTTTTTCTCAAGGAATATTGTCCCAATTTTTTTTTCCTGACTAAAGATCAGTTTTTGTAGAAATTTAAAGATGCAATTAAGAATTAAACATTTAAATATTTTTTTTTTCTAGTAGAGGAATAGGGTAGTGGTAGTGGTGAATCTATCACTACCAGGGCTATAAAAAAATTGCCTCTGGAATATAGGGTAGCTGGTGGAGATTTCTCTGGCATCTTAAGAAAATGTATTTAAAATAAAAAAAATTGCCAAAAATCAACACCCAAAAAAAAATTAGAAAGGTTTTATCAGAACATATTTTTCATTAGAAATTGCAGGAAAATTAAAACTAAAAAAAAATTACCAAAAAATGGAATAATCTGGGATATGGGAGTAACTAAAATAACTATATTAGAATTCTTCATTCTAGAAGGGTGTTTGCATTTTTCTCTCCCCCCTCACTTCTCTGATTGCTCCCCCCCGTCTCTTTCTTTCTCCCTCGTCTCAGCCCTTTCTCTTCTCACTCTCCCTCTCTCTCTTCCTATTCCTCTTCTCGTCTCTCGTCACGCAACTCACTTCTCCTCTCTCTCCTCTTCTTCCTCCTTCATCCCTCTCCCTTTCTCCTCTCTCTCTTCTTCTCTTTCTCCTCTCTCCCTCTCTCTCTTTTCCTCCTTCTCTCCTCCCCCCTCTCTTCTCTCTCCCCCTCTCCTCTCACCTCTCCCTCTTTACTTTCTCTTCCTCCCCCCCCTTCTCTCCTTCTCCCTCTATTTCTCTCCCTCTCTCTCCCTCTCTCTCACCTCTCTCCTCTCTTCCTCCCTGTCTCCTCTCTCCTCTCTACTCCCCTTCCTCCCCTCCTTCTCTCCCTGTTTCATCCTCCCCTCTTCCCTTTCATTCCCTCCTCTCCCTCCCCTTCTCCCCTCCCTTCCTCCCCCTCCCTTCCTCATTCTCCTCTCCTCTCATTTCCCTCCCTTCCCTCTCTGCTCCTCCTCCTTCTCTTCTCCTCCTCCTCTCCTCTCTTTTCTCTTCCTCTCCCTCTCTTCTCTCCTCTCTCCCCTCTCCCTCTTCTCCCTCTCCCTCTCCCTCTTCCCTCTCCCTCCCCCTCCTCCCCCTTCCCCCTCTCCTCTTTTCTCTCCTCTTCTCTCTCCTCTTCTCTCCTCTCTCTCTCTCTCTCTTCTCTCTCTCTTCTTCTCCCTTCTCTCTCTTCTCTCCTTCTCTCTCTCCTCTCTCTCTCGAAAAAAAAAATAAAATAATATTTCTTTTGCTTTCAAAGACATGGGGTACCGTCTTCAAAAACTTTTTTTACTGGTTAAAACAGTGTGTGGATACTGCTCTTCAGGTTTTTGATGCCTACATTACCCCTAAGACTAGAAGAGGCCCCCATAAACTAGTCTTTTTGTTGAGGCAGGGCTTTGCGTGGCAGCTTGTTTTGGAGTTTCATGGTTGTTTGAAGCTTGCTCAAGCGTGGGCAGCCATGGAGGGGGGGGGGGAGCTCACACGCGGGGAGGTAACTCCTTACCCTTGCCTGGCAAGACTGGCCTTTGCAAACTGCTCTTTGCTTCCTATTTTACTGTTAAGCCTTCTTCTGGTGTCCAGCTATGGACCCAACCTCCAAACAGAAGAAGGATGCCACAGGGGGGGAAAGGTAAAAAGACCTTAAAGATAGTTGAAGCCTGGGTTTTTTTTGGCGCAAAAAGGAAAAAGGAAAAGAAAAACAGATATTGATTTGCCCCCTTAATTTAAAAGTTTTCGTGGGAAAAATGAGGTTTTGTTATTTGGTTAAATGATGCTTCGGGAAAAAGTAATAGCAAAAGTTTTTTCAATATTTTTGTAATTTCAGATTTGTTGGGGCATTAAAAATTTTTCTGGTGAGGTTGAAAATTTTTCATGAATATGTATAACAAAAAGTAGAGAGTGGTTTTTTTTTTGGAATTTCCCAGGTAAATAAGCAATTAGAAAAATGTCTTTTTATTCCAATTTTCCATGTGACCTAGATTGTTTAGTTTTTAACATGTTTTCTTTTTTCAAATGCCCCAAGAAGTTATGCAGAGGGTCTTGGGGCCCATCCAAGGAGAAAGGTTTCAAGTAAGTAAATGTTTTTGAAGTTCCACTATTTCTATATGTTTAAAAGGATCTTGGCATGTTTTGTTCTTTTTCCTGTTACTCCACTCTCTTCATGTTTTGCAAACATTCCTTAGTCATTTCCACACATGCCTAAAAAAAACATGGTTGTAAATTTTGGCATTTTTGTAGTTTTGCAACCATGCAGGAAGTTATAACTTTTTCTTGTTGTTTTCCTTGGTATTTTAAAGTTAGTACCATATTTGGAGTGAAGAAAAAGGCGAAATTGTAAAAAACTACCAAAAAAAAGATTTTGTTAATATACCACAAAAAATGAAGCCCAAAAGACTCCATTTGTAAATGGTTTTGTGTAGAAAAATTTAGTGTGCTTTCAGTTGTAGCTTTATACTAGTATTTCTTTTTGCATCAGCTTTATCATATCATTTATCAAAAAATTAACTTTGCATTTTTCTTTTGTGTTTTGATTCACATAAAATCTAAAAAAGTTATTGTTGTGGTGGAAAGCAAAAAGAAACAACAACCTGCTCATCTGGCCAAGGCAGTTCAAAGGCCACTTTACAACTTACTTTCTGTTTTTTATGCCTTTTTAAAAATAGAGTCAAGGAGAAAAAAAAAAAAAGGCAGGGCCTTTAAATATTTATATATATTTTTTTTTTTTTGGAACCCCTTGGAAAATTATTTTTAGTAAATTCTTTTTTTTTTAAGTATTTTTGATTAAATATAGAAAAAGGAAACCAATTCATGTAGAAAATACATTTTTTTGAAACATAGAATTTTGAATTTTACATTTTTTGCAATTTTCTTAGAAAAAAAGGAAAAAAACAAGATAGAGTTTTTGCCAAACCTAGCCTTCTGGCTAGGGAAACAAATGTAATTTTTTAGTTGTTTACTAGGGGTTCCCCCCAAATTTTTAAATTTTTAATAT
>NW_023650446.1:17500-22500 GCF_015228065.2 Penaeus monodon | reverse complement strand
GCATCTAGTAATTTCTTCTCTTACCTGCCTATCATAATTCTTTGATAAATTTCTGTAACAAATCCTGAATGAAGTCTCTGGTGGAAGAAATCAGCGGGTATAAAAAAATAGGGAATTATCCGTATTTTAGCATAGACAATAATACAATGATGAATTATCCTAATGAACGCAAATTGTTAAACGAAGCGAAAGAATCCTGGAAAGTAAAAGATAAATACCTTGCCTCCGTGAATTCGTTAAAAGGGTTTTGCAGATAACGACCTGAATCTTTATAAGAGGACACTGAAATGCGTTCACACTTGTAGGTATGTTGTAGAGATGAGAGAGAGGAGGAGGGAGAGGGATGGAGAGAGAGAGAGAGAGAGTGATGAGAGAGAGAGGGAGAGAGAGAGAGAGGGAAAGGAGAGGAGAGAGAGAATGAGAGAGAAGAGATGAGAGAGGAGACCCGAGAGGAGAGATTCGAGTGAGAGAGAGGACGAGAGATGGAGGTGCGATGAGAGAGAAGGAGAGACGGATCGGGGATCGAGAACGGAGAGAGGAGAGAGAGAGACGACGGAGAGGAGAGTAGGGAGGGGGGGGGGGGGAGAAAGAGGAGAGGAGAGGAGAGGGAAGGGGGGAGAGAGAGAGAGAGAGAGATCGAGAGAGATGGAGAGAGAGGAGGAGGAGACGAGGATCGAGATGGAGAGTCTGGATGGAGAGAGATCGAGATAAGCCCCGCGAGAGAGACGATGAGATCGGAGAGAAGAGGGAGGAGAGAGCGAGGAGAGAGAGAGGGAAAGAGACCGAGAGAGAGAGGGGAAAGACGAGGAGCGAGGAGAGAGAGCGAAGAGAGAGCGAGAGAGAGAGATGGAGATGAGAGAGAGATGGGAGGAGTGAGCTAGAAGAGGAGATTTGTTAGAGGGCGAGAGAGTAGGAGAGAGATGTTTGAGAGAAGAGAGAGAGATGGTGGGTAGGAAGGAAAAGAAAGAGGAGAGAGAGGAGAGGAGATGGGAGAAGAGAGAGAGGGAGGGGGGTGTTAGGGGGTTCGTTTAAGAGAGAAAGAGAGAGAGAGAGACGAGAGGATGAGGGGGGGAGAGAGAAGAGTGATCGAGAGAGAGAGAGGAGAGAGACATGAGAGCGATGTTAGAGGAATGAGGAGAGAGATGTGATGATGAGAGGACGACTGAGAGAGAAGAGGAGAGAGAGAGAGGAGAGAAGCCGAAGATGAGGGGAAGGGGGGGGGGGGGGGGGGGGAGACGACGAGGAGAGGATGGGTCTGAGGGGAGAGCGAACGCGAGAAGAGACGAGAGTCGAGACCGAGAACGACATGGAGAGGGAGGAGAGAGGAGGAGAGAGATGAGAGGGGGAGAGAGACAGAGATGAGAGAGAGAGAGAGAGAGAGGGAGGGAGAGAGGGCGGGGGGGGGTTAGAGAGATGTTCGGGGGGTTTAGAGGGACGGGGGGAGTTGGTTAGAGAGATAAGAGAGGGGTTGTTAGAGTGGGGGGGGTGTTAGACGAGGAATTTTAGATGAGAAATTTGGGGGGTGTTAGAGAGAAAAAGAGAGAGAGATCGAGAGACGATGAGGAGAGGTATTCGGGAGAATGCGAGAGAGAGCGAGAGATGAGAGAGAAGATAGAGAGAAGGGGAGATTGAGAGAGAGGAGAGAAAAAGAAGAGATGGAGAGGAGATGGAGTCATGATTTTTCGATCACGAAGAGACGAGAGAGAGAGATGAAAGAGCACCGACGACATTGGAGAGCGGAGACCGAAGATAGAGGATGAGAGAGACGTGAACCGGCGAGATGAGACGAGATTGGCCGGACGAGAGAGAGAGAGAGAGAGTAGAGAGAGAGAGGGAAGGAGGGTAAGAGAGAGAGATGAAGATGAGGATGAGGAGACGAGAGATGGGGGAGAGATCTGACGAGATGAGAGAGAGATAAGAGAGAGCGACAGAGAGATGATTTGTGCGGGGGGGTTGGGGGACTGAAGGAGTGGGGATATGAGAGAGAAGGGACGAGAGAGAGAGAGAAGGGAGGGAGGATGGGGGTTAGAGAGAGAGAGAGAGAGAGAGAGAGGAAGATGAGAGAGACTGGAAGAGTAGGAGAGAGAAGAGAGAACGATGAGAGATGCGTGAGAGAGATAGAGGGGAGAGAGAGAGATATGGAGAGGGAGAGTGACGGAGAGAAGGGGAGAAATGAGGAGAGAAAGAGGAGAGAAAGAGAAAGAGTGGAGAAAGAGGGAAAAGGGGAAAGAGTAGAAAAGACGAGAGAAAGAGAAAAAGAGGAACGGTGAGAGAATTGAGAGAAAGAGAGGGAAAGAGAGAAGGAAGATGAAAGAGAGAGGGCGAGAGGGGGAAAGAAAGAGGGGGAAAGGGAAGGGAGAGAAAGGGAAAGAGACAGGGAAAGAAGAGAGAGAGAAAGAGGAAAGAGAGAGCAAGAGAAATGGAGGAAAAAAGAGAAGGAAAGAAGAGAGAAGAGAAGAGCGGAGAGAACAGAAGAGAGAAAGAGAAAAGAAGAAAGAGAAAGAGAGAGAAAGGAGGAAGAGAGAGAGGAGGAGATGTGATGAGTGGGGCGAAGATTCTGACGAAGAAGACAAGCCGAAGCGATCGAGGAGATCGCCCGATCCGGAGAGAGAGAAACGGGAGAGAGTGGAGTGATAGGGGAGATGAGAGGAGAGGGAAGACAGAGATGAGAGAGTCGAGGAGGAGAAGAGAGATGAGAGGAGAGAGGAGAGAGGATAGTGATGAGAGAGACTGAATGAGGGACTTTCTGGAGGACGAGAATGGCGAGAGAGAGAGAGATTGAGTGTGAGTGAGAGAGAAAGAAATAAGTCTTTAGACAAAGTTATCGCCTATTTTTTGTTTATAAATTATTTAATATGAATTGGCATAACTCAAACATGACTCAAATATTACTTTTCTTGCATCTGTTTATGGTAAAATATATGTATAATATATGTATACAATTTAAATGGCATCTAAAAAAATATATGCCCTCCCCCCTTTCCCTTAAAATATGCATTGGTATATGTGTTTATACTTACTTAACATGACGGTTACGTTATAAATTACTTGGCATATGAACATGTTTTCGTTAATGTAGGACTTCTTTCACAGAAAAGTTGAGCCTGATTTCGCAAAGAGTCAACTACAAGCTTCATATATGTATAACATCTACATAACCATCATATAATACCCCTAATAATCTTTCCATTCTCGTCTCTGTAGCAACAACTGCCTATACTCTCTATTGCACTATAAATCCACTGCAACCCAAATACATGGCATCTAATTATGCTTGGTAATGGGAGACTCGACATCCATCCTCAGGCAGCGTAAACTGAACTGCTAACTTTACTAGCCTCCGCAAAATCGCATCGTATTGCATCGTGTTCGTTTTGTGGTTCGCGACTTAGACAGCCATAGGCATCAGTATATCAATATGAAGATAGTTATGATTCTACAATTAAAGTGTCAGGAAACTAAGAGATCGAAAAAATTAATCAAAACTCTATGTGTGTGTGTTCTGTGCATGTGTGTGCTGCTGTGTGCTGTGTATGTGGTGTGTGGTGTATGTGTGTGTGTGTGGTGTGTGTGATGTATGTGTGTTGTGGTGTGTGTGTTTGTGTAATTGTGTGGTGTGTGTGTGTGTTGTGTGTGTGTATTATGGAAAGGTTGTATGGAGGGAATTAACAGACGGAGTCACTGCTGACATCAACCTCGCTTCCCCCATACTTCCTGCAGCCCCATGTTCCATTATTCTTTCCACTTCCGCACAGTGTTCGGGTCCTCGCTCACTTCTTATGCTCCAAAGGTGACGCTGATTATTCGTTCATGCATCGCGCCCGAGTTGGGTAATGGTCGGACCCAGCCCTTCACCCTCAGGGGGATTGACCGGACCACTTGACCCCGCGCTCATCGCTTTACCCCTAGATATCGTTCGTTTGTCGGGTTCCCGTAGTGTTGTATCTTCAGCAAGAAAGAGTCAAGTTCGTCATACAAGCTATAAAACTACCCTGCATAGCCAGTGTAATAGGGTTCTGATTCCCGTTATAGTGTGTGTGATTTTGCTGTAAGTGATACTGAGGAAAATTAAGGATTATGGTGACGAGTGAGGAATAAAAGCCATTTACATCATTACCAGAAAAATAGGCATAATCTATGAGATTTTTAAATGCAGGGGTATTGTTTACGCTACCAAAGAATACTAGTGGCGATTTCCATAAGTTGCCATTCCTCTCCGAAACCTCCTTTTGACCAATCGGGATAAAGCCCTGATATGAAGCAGGTTCAATAAGTAATCTATTGTACATACAACACCACACACACACACACAACACACACCACACAGACACACCACACACACACCACCACACACACACCACACACACACACCACACACACACAACACACACACACACAACACAACACACACACACACACACATATATTCAAATACATAATATACTATACACAAGACAAACAAAACGAGGAAAGAAATGCTCCTCTTTCATCACATCTTCGGTGTATGTGTTTTCGCATGTACTTGTAGATTAAACTGATATTGAGTTGTCGATCAATCTCGAGGAATTTGTATTCAATTGCCCCATGCATGAAGCCAAAATGCAGAAACGGAAAACAATACGATGAAAAGCGATTCGAGTTCAGGGGTATTGAGTTGTCAGATCTATTCACTGTGCCAGATCAAACAACTGTTCTTTTTTTAGGAAAATTAATAACCATTTTCATTACTACTAGAAGCACCCATAAAATGAGGTGAATATGTTGTAAATGGGGTGTTGTGATAGTTATCTTTTCCAGATTTTTCTTTATTATGGGATCCAAACTTTCTAGGGAAATTCTGACGAGAACTGCACCTTACCTTAAGCGAAAGAGTAGGAAATTTGCATTGCCTTAAAGGTTAGATGCGCATGTCTATTTGTTTGATTAATGATCGTAATAACCTGAAATCGATTTAATAATGATAAGAAGAAGAACAGCAATGTTGGTGATAATAATAATGG
>NW_023650446.1:7500-12500 GCF_015228065.2 Penaeus monodon | reverse complement strand
CTGTCGATGGTACAAGTGGAAAGAAAAGGTAAGATCGAGTTGAATGGCGAAGGTATAAGGATGGTGGAGGGTGAGGTCCACGGCTCTGCTCAACATGAGCCACTGCTGGCAACAAAACTATAACATCGGCATACTTAGATTTGAGAGTTTGTATCCTCCAACATCTTACAGTTCTTTAAAATTCTCTTAGAGCACCTCGCATAATTGTGTCATAAATATGTTAACGAGGTGCGGAGACAGAATGCCAACACTGTCGCACTCCTTGTTGACTCGAACCATTTATTTTAACCCATTAGTGGTTTTCTTTGCAGTTGCTTGTTGTTGGTTTCATACATGGTTTTATGAGTTGGTATGATGTCGTTTTGGGAAAACTTTTATATCGTTCAATGTTATCCAGAGGATATCGATTTGATCAAACAGTACCAAAAGCTTTCAAGTAATCGATGGATTGAAAACGCAGGTGTATAAGTCTTTTTGTGTTCCTCTGTTGTTCTCTAGATCAATTTTAGATTTAGAATCTGGTTTTCTGGTCTCTTTTCCCGGGTGAAAAACCTGCTTGTTCGTTCTGCAATTTCTTCTCTAACTTCACCTTCATTCTGTTCAGAATAATAAAAAAAAAAAAATTGCTGCTGGACTTATTAATGCAATTGTCCTGGTATTGTTTGAATTGGAGGTGTACTTTTTTAGGTATGGGAGTCTTCTGGCAATCTTCTTTTTATTCCCATATTTTTGTACAAAGTTTGAGAAGTATTCAAACATTTCGCCAGCATTCTTGATTAGTTCTACTGTTATTTCATCTTAATTCCCGGGCTCTTGTATTAATTTAAATGTTTGATGGCTTTTTATGACTTCGTTTTCTGCAGTGGCGGGTGGTTCATATTTCACTGTCATTGGTATAATTAAATGTTGTTGTAGAGCTTTATTCTTTTTGTATAGGTTTGGAAGAATACTGATCTCCATCTATCTTTGACTTCTTTTCCATACAAACATAAAACAAGTCCATCTTCAGTTTTGATAGTGTCCATTGTAGGTTTAAATTTTCGTATGATGTTTCGTACTCCTTGGTAGAGTTCTTTAGCGGTCTTATTGATTAGAACATTTTTCAGTTCTCTGGCATATACTATCTATACTATATTATATATAGTAATATATATATATATATTATATAATATATATATATCCATATCAATACATTATATTATATATATATATATAGAATATATAGTATATAATATATATATTATATATATAAGCTATATATATATTATTGTTCGACCACACAACACACACACACACCACACACCCACACACACACACCACACACACACAACACCACACACACACACACAGACAACAATCTATATAATATATATCTATATATATATATATATATACAATATATATACTATCAATATATATTAATATCAATTATGAGATATATATATATAGATATTATATAAGTATATATATATATATATTATAATAGATATATAACATATATATGTTGTCTATATATATAAGATATATATATATATATATATATATATATATATATATATATTATATGGGAATATATATAAATACGTATATATATATATATATATATAGATATATATATATATATAATTATATATTATATATGTGTTGTGTGTGTGTGTGTGTGTGTGTTGTGTGTGTGTGTCTGTGTGTGGTGTGTGTGTGTGTGTGTGTGTGTTATATATATATATATATATATATATATATATGTCTTATATAATTATATATATATATATATATATATATATATTATATGTATGTAGAGAGATTATATGTATGTATGTATATTATATGATATATATATATCATGATATATATCATATATATGTATGTATGTATGTATGTATGTATGTATAGATCAACATTACATATATATATTATATATCTATTATATATATATATATATATATATATATATAATATATATAACACACACACACACACACACACACCACACACCACACACACACACACACACGATATATTATACTATATATATATACATACATAATATTATATATGTATATAGATATATATATATATATATAATATATATATATATATATATATATATTATATATATAAGATATGCTGCAATGCAGTTGTAGTTCTAACACACACAACACACACACAACAACACACACACAACACACACACACACACACACACACACACACACACACACACACACACACACACACACACACACACACACACACCACACACACACACAACACACACACACAGTCACACACACACAAATATAAATATTACCCATGTGTGGTTGTGTTGTGTGTGTGTGGGTGGTGTGTGTGGGTTGGTGTGGTCGTCTGTGTGTGGTGTGTGTGTATGGTGTGGTCTGTTGTGGACTGCTTTGTGTGTTGTGTTCGTGTGTGGTGTTTGTGTGTGTGGATTTATAGTGTATGATGTATGTGTGTGTGTGTGGTGGGTGTGTGTGTGTGTGTGTGTGTCGTGTGTGTTGTGTGTGTGTGGTGTGTGTGTGAGACACCAACTGCATTGCATCATATATATATTTACTTAATTTATATAATATATATATATATAACTTTACCCTATATATATATTATATATATGTATATATATATATATATATATACTATATATATATATATTTATAATTATATGTTATACATATATATATATAGTATATATATATATTATATTAATATTATATCTATATATATATATATATCTATATATATATATATATATATATATATATATATATATATATATAATATATTACAATATCATGTGTGTGTGTGTGTGTGTGTGTATGTGTGTGTGTGTTTGTATCATGTGTGTGTGTCGTGTGTGTGATGTGTGTGTGTGTTTGTGTTTGCGTGTTTGTGTGTCGTGTGTGTATGTGTGTGTTGTTGGTGTGTGTGTCGTGCTGTGTGTGTGTGTGTGTGTGGGTGTGACTAGAACTCCCAACTGCATTGCAGCATCACTAGTACACACAATGTTATAGGTGTGGCAGTGTCCAGCCAGCCATAGGTATCGGGAAAAGTTAATGTTATTTTTCGGCAGCAGAAGAAAAGGTAGGAGCTAGGAGGCTGTTAAGTGGAAAAAGAGAAAGTAGCAAGCATTTCGTCTAGTTTCTATTCTGTTCATAATCATAGTGTTCCCATTATTAATGTTATTATTGTATGCCATAGTAATTTTAGTACAGGTTTTATTTTTTATAAGGACTAGTTTTAAAACCGTAATTATTATCATTATTTAATAATGAGCATAATAATTATTGTGATGTCATTGTCCCCATATTGGTTGTTGCTATCTGGTGTATTATTATTTTTTATTATTACTATTATCTATTATTATTGTATTATTATTATTATTATATTATGATTATTATTATTATTATTATTATTATTATTGTTAATATCTTTTATAATTATCCTTACCAGTATTATTATCTTTATTATTAGTTGTAATAATGATAATAATAACAGTAATAATGATATGAATAATAATAATAATATTATTACTATCATAATAATACTATTAATAATAATTATGATTATTATGATTTTTTATGTAATTATTATAATTATAACAATAACAATATTGATACTATTTATATGCGAATACTACTACTCTCTCTTATACTAATAATAATAATAATAATGATAATATGATAATAATACGGTAGTGAAGCGATGGATTTAGAAAAATGGAAAGGGAAGATAAGAAAATTATATAACTGGCGGGGGTTGGGGTGAAAATCGATTTCTAACGCTGACTAGTCTTGTTAACGTTCTGCTTATATTCATCCATCCGCTATTTTGCTATATTCTATCTTTCTGTGTGTAGGAGACATTAAGAAAAAAGAGAAAAGTAATGAAGGAAAATGTACATATGTCATATTTGAACAAATCATGCCTCACGTGACACTGCGTCCGTTGTTTACCTGAATGGGAAGATTCGGCAAGCCCCCCCCCCACTCATAAATAGTAAATGAAAAGGATATAAGCGTCAAACTCATTAAATGTAAAATTAATGGTTAGAAATAAATGTTGATGATAATAATGGTGTCATTATAACAATAATAATGATGGACATTAGCATCAATATAATATCGGTAATGATAATAATGATAATGATTATAAGGATGATGGTTGATGGTGATGAAGATGATGATGATGATAAAACAAAGAATGAAGAACTTGACTCTGAATCATCAAATTTGACATTCTCTTGTCGGTACTTTACCGTTCATGTGTAGGCGGAAATAGTTATTACCCCCCTCAAAAAGAGTGCAAAATAATTTCTACGTAGACCACCAAACATAGGGAGATTACTACATGTTTTGTATTGTCTCACAAGACTGAGTTCAGATAAAAAAAAAAAAGAATTACACAACATGATCCGACAAAATAAACATCATGAAAGAGGAATGGGTGGGAGTTGTGCTTTTCAATAGTATATAACCGGAGACACACATGAAGTTAAAGTGTAAACAAAGATATAGAATCCTTTTTATAGTTTTGGAATGAAGAATCCGCCTCGATAATCTGAAGAAGGTGACTATGCGACACATAGACAATATTAAAAAGACACTTTCCTTTCGTATATTTCCTCAGGAGAAGGCTTATCCTTACGAAAAGAAGGCAAGCCACGGGGGATAGGTAACATAGGCGAAGTAAAAATGTTAGGTAAATAATGAAGATAGAGAGGTGGTGGTGACAGGTTAATTGATAGGTAGATAGGGTGACAGAAAGACGACGAGAGGAAAGTGAGGGAAACGGAAAGAGAGAGGAGAGAGAGAGAAGAGAGAGGAGAGAGAGACGAGAGAGATGAGAGAGAGAGAGAGTGGAGAGAGAGAGAGAGAAGAGAGAAAGAGTGAGTGAGTGAGTGAGATTGTGTGTGTTGTGTGTGTAGTGTTGTGTGTAGTGTGTGGAGGAGTGAGTGAGCGGGAGTGAGTGACGTGAGTGAGTGGG
>NW_023650446.1:0-2500 GCF_015228065.2 Penaeus monodon | reverse complement strand
GAACTGATTAGTAATAACTACCCAGCAGGTGACCTTGACCTGTCTTAAATGACCTCTCCACCAGAAAATGTTGTCTTAAGTTAGTTATTTAGGAATATAGAACTTGCTCAACATTTTCTGGTGATTACAGTGATGTAGGTTCTATGTCAAATAAATGCTTACCTTAATTATACTAGTTAGGTTTGTCTTAAATGACCTTCCCACCAGAAAAAATTGTTTAAGTTGTGATTTGTAATAAGTGTATATTACTAATGAAACAATGTGATAAACAGTCTGCAGTGCTACATCAAACAAAAATTAATTAGGGTCGTAAATCAAAAGGCCCTGGGCCATGCCCGGCACAAAGCTGAACACTTAATAAGACAATGATTCTTGGTAGGTAAGGGGTTTTTTTTTTTTGCTTGGGGTTTGTTTTTTTTTTTTTTTTTTTCTTTTTTTGTTTTTTTTGTACCTCTGCCATACCAAACAGTCAAGCGTCTGTAGGCCGCATGTCCAAATAAATCCTCACTAGCTCTTAGACTAATGTGATTTGTTTTCACAAGGCCCAGATCATCGATCAGAAATACTAGATTTCATGTAACGCTCTTGTTGTTAAACCCCAAAAATAGATATTTTGCCCCTTATCCTTGACCTAAACTGAAAATAAACCTTTAACCCGACCCCTTAAATCGCCTAATTAAATTCATCTTCGATTATACTTCATGTTCCGGACAAAAAAATGCCATGAATAACAAAAGATAAAGTGAATTACTGTGGGAATAGAGAAAAAACAAATCATAGGAATAAATAAGTATATGTGTTAGGAGATAAACTAACATTTGAATAAGTGAGTATATAGATTAAATAGATATATATGATAAATGGATAAGTAGCAATGAATTCATGAGAAAGTAGGCCAAAGGAGTATTGATAATGAAATAAACGAGAAAGAAAATTCGAACTTGATGATTCTAGCTGATGCATTTTTTTCACTAAGTTCATCTTCTCTTTACGGGCTGACTTACCTGTTTTTTTGGTCATTGGTGGGTGGTTTCCGTGGCTAAAATTTGGCAAAGAAGTTCATACAATTACGCCAGAAGTGGTTACGCTTTGATGTACTATGCGGGTTCTCATGCTTGCGTACTGAGAAGGGAATCGAAATATATTCTTTCTTTGCCCTTGCAATCCGTGTTCCTTTCTTTTCCCATTTCCTCTCTCTTCTCTTCGCTCGTGAGAGAGCGAAGGAGAGAGAGAAGAGAGAGAGAGAAAGAGAGAGAGAGAGAAGATAGAGAGAGAGAGAGAAGCAGAGCGAGGGAGAAGAGAGGAGAGCGAGAGGAGGGGGAGGGGGAAAAAAAAAAAGAGAGAGAGAAGAGAGAGAGAGTAGGAGAGAGAGAGAAGAGAGAGAGAGAGAGAGGAGAGAGAGAGATAGAGATCGCGAGAGATAGCAGATAGAGGGAGAGCGAGAGACTACTATCTCTCGCATCTTGACCTCTTATCATCGAGAGAGCTCTCTGAGAGAGAGGAGAGAGATAGAGGAGAGAGAAGAGAGTATAGATATAGAAGAGTGAGAGCTCTAAAGCTGAAATCGAGATAGAAAGAGAAGGGAGATGAGTTATCCATCGCCTCTTCTCTCTCTCTATCTATAGCTAAATCTATCGCTAGGAGCCTATATTAGCTTCTCGCTCTCTGCTCTATATCGCTCTCTCGATCGCGCGCCTCTATCGCGATCATCAGAGCTAGATATATATATATACTCTCTCCTATAGCCATCTCCACTCTCTCAATCTATCTATCTTCTCTTCTTCATCAGCCTCTCATCCTCTCTTCAATACTCCTGTCTCTCTGATACGTTCCATCTCATCTATCTCTCTCTACATCCTCCTCTCTCTCTGTCTCTGTCTCTCTGGCTCTTCTGTCTCTCTCTCTCTCTCTCTCTCTCACTCTCTCTCTCTCTCTCTCTTTATCCCTCTTCGTTCACATTATTTCTTTCTTTATATTATTCCAAAGTCTCTTGTCAAGTTGTGACCTCATTTACGCCATCCCTAACGCTCTGAAGTTTCGTGTAGCGACTGTAAACACAATAAACACTCTCACTTCAGTTGATGGTGATGTTTTCGAGGTAATGCGACGCTCATATTTGGTCAAGTTGAAGTTCCTGTAAAAAAACACGTTGCATTTTTCATAAAGTGATAGACAAAGTGATAAGTAAGTTGATAGACAAAGCGAGTAAAGGGAAGAGCAAAGAAATAAAAAAGGGGAAGGTAAAAAGGAAAGATATTAAAGGCAAATAGAAAGGTCAAAAGAAAAAAAAATACATGGCCTGAGCGCGTGGGGAGAAGAGATGAGAGAGAGGGAGAGAGGAGAGAGAGAGAGAGATGAGGAGAGAGAGGAGACGAGAGGAGAGAGAGAGAGAGAGAGAGAGAGAGAGACGAGAGTCAAAGATCAAAGTCAAAGTCAAAAACACATTATTCCTTAAATTAAAATGGTTCATTTTTACATAACTACATTTTATATTTACATC
>NW_023650444.1:0-5989 GCF_015228065.2 Penaeus monodon | reverse complement strand
AAAACCACACACACAAACAAAAAAAACCACACACAATATATATATATGTTTTTAATATACAACTATTTTTGTAATATAAAATTTCTTTTTATATACATATAATTAAAATATATATTATATATAAAAAAAAATTTTTAAAATTAAAATTTATATATATATATTATAATATAATATAAAATAAAAATTTTATTGTAATAAAAAATTTATATATAAATATGAAATATTTTAAATAATATTTATTTTAAATATTATAAAATATTATATATTATTATATATTTTAAAATTCTTGTGTGGGGTTTTGTGTGTGTGTATGTGTAATTGTGTGTGTGTGTGTCTCACATACACAAAACAAAACACCACACAAAGACATTATAATGTTAATAAAAATTATATTTTATATATATAAATATATTTATAAAATAATATATATATAATATATATATTTTTAAATTTTATAAAATGAAATATATAAAATATGTATATTTATTTTTAAATATTTATATATCTATTACATAATATTATTTTATAATTATGCAATGTATACACAACACACCACACAACACACACACACACAAACAAAACAACACACACAACACCCCACACACACAAACACACACCCCCAAATATAAATAAAATATTATAATATAAAAAAATTTATTATATATATATACATATATAATGTGTGGTGTGTTGTGTGTGTGTGTGGTGGTTTTGTGTGGGGTTGTTTTTTCAAATCCAGAAACACACCCCCCAAAACCCCAAATATATATATAATTATATATTAATATAATATGTATATACTACATTAGGCTTATATACATATATATAAAATATATATATATAATATAATATATATATAATATATATTTATTTTTTTTATATATTATATAAAATTATTATTATATATATATTTATAATTATTTTATATATTATATTAATATATATTTTATTAATATATAATATTAATATATATATATTATTATAATAATATTAGTCACAAACCACCCCCAAAACCCCCAACACACAACACACACACACACACACACACAAAAACCACAATATTTTATATATATATTAATATAAAATTTTATAAATTATTGTGGTGTGTGTGTGTGTGTGTGTTTGGTTTAAAAATTAAATCATAAAATATATAAATAATGTATATATATTTTATATATATATATTATATATTATAATAATCTTTTTAATAATTATATTATTTTATATAAATATATATATATATATATATTATATATATATATATATATATAAGTACACAAACCACCCACACAAACCCAAAAAACAAAAACATATGTGTATATATATATATTTTAATATTATATTAATATTATATGTAATATATAATATATATAATAAAATTATAATATATATATATATATATATAATATAAAATATATATATTTTTTTTTTTTTATACAGTACAAAACACATACAGCCGATGTATTTGGTGGGGGTTGTGTATGTATATATTAATATATATATTATATATATATAATATATATATATATATATATAATATATATATATATATTATTTTAAAATAATATATTATATTAATATATATTATACATAAATAAAATTTTTATATTAAAAATTTTAAATATAATATTTATTATATTTTATATATATTTTATTATTATTTTTTTGTGTGTGTGGGGGTGTGGGGTTGTGTTTTGGGGGGTGTGTGTGTGGTGTTTTATATAAAATTAAAATTATATTAATATAATATATAATATATATATTTTAAATATATATATAAACCACACAACCAAACCCGTGTGTTTTTTTTGTGTAGTATACATAATTTTTATAAAATTATCTATCTATCTATAAATTGTGTAAAATTTTTTAATATTAATGTTTATATAGATATATATATATTTACTTATTATATGACTATATATGTAATAAATATATATATAAATTTAAAATAATATAAAATATATATTATAATATATATATAAAATATATTTTAGATAATATACTATATATATATGTATATATATATAGTATATATATATACTATATATTATATATATATATTATATATATATATATATATAGTACATATTAGATATATTTATGTATTATAGACAAAAACACACAACACACACCACACAACCACACACCACACACACACATATATATATATATTTTTTTTTTTCTTCTTTTTTTTATTGTAGTTTCATGTTTGAGCCGCTGGTGGTCACAGCATGATACTTAATGGTAGTTTTCATGTTGTGATGCTCTTGGAGTGAGTACGTGGTACGGTCCCCCGTTCTTTTCCACGGAGAGTGCCGGTGTTTCCTTTTTAGTAATCATTCTCTCTATTTTATCCGGCTTGCGACCAGCACTGACTTTTGGGCTGGCTTGGCCACTGGTGGATAGGTAAGTAATCGAGGTGAAGTTCCTTGCCCAAGGGAAGAACGTTCCGGGCGTTGACTCGAACCCTCGAACTCAGATTGCCGTCGTGCCAGTCTTGAGTCGATGCTCTAACCACTGTGTGTGTGAGCCTTATGCTTATCCTACAAGGACGTTGGCGTCATGGATTTTTCATGATTTCTTGGCAATTTAGAGCAGTGGTTTGCCGTTGCCTTCCGCCCGGTGTTTTTATCGAGTCACTATCTCTATTTACCCGGCTAGCGGCTTTACCCGGATAGCGGCCAGGCAGGCAATCGAGGTGAAGTTCCTCTCCCAAGGGAACAACGCGCCGGCCGGTGACTCGAACCATCGACTCAAATCGCCGTCGCGACAGTCCGATGCTCTAACCACTCGGCCACCGTTTATTAGTGTGTGTGTGTGTGTGTGTGTTTATGTGTGTGTGTGTTGTGTGTGTGTGTTTATGTGTGTGGTGTGTATATATATATATATATATATATAATTATATATATATATATATATATATATATATATATATATGGTGTGTGTAGTGTGTTGTGTTATATAACTCACAAAACATATGTTTTTTCCCAAATTTTCTTTTTAATATATTATATATCATATATTAATTATATAATATAATTTTATATATAAATAATAAAAAAATTAATATATATATAATATATATATATAATAATATATATAATATTATATATATTTTTTTTTAATTAAAAACAAATAAAATGTTTGGGTTGTGTGTGTGTGGTGTGTGTTGTTTTTTTTATATATATAATATATAAATATATATATATTATAAAAAAAAAAAATAAATTTTTTTTTGTATTATAATTTTAAAATAATCAAAAATTATATTTTTAATATATTAATATTAATATATATTTTTATAAGTTTTTTTTTTATTTTTTGGGGTTTTTTGTTTTAAAACATATATAAATTTAAATATTAATTTATTTATATATATATATATATATATATATATTTTATACAAACCCCAAAAAAAATTTTTCTTTTATAATAATATTTTTATATTATAATTTTTATCATATAATTTAATATTTTATATTAATTTTATATAGAATATTTATTATGTATAAACAAATTATAAAATAAAAAAAAAAAAAAAAAAAAAAAAAAAATATATTTTATATATATAAAAAATATAATATATAATTTTTTGTTTTTTTTTTTTTATTTAAAAATTAAAAAATTTTTCAAAATATTAATATTTATTTTATTTAATTTTTGAAATTTTTGGTTATTTGTTTTTTTTAAGAAAACCCCTTCCGGAACCCCCCCCAAAACCCCACACACAACCCCCCCACCAAAAAAGAAAAAAATTTTAATTATTTTTAAAAAAAATTTTTTTTTTTTTTTTTTTTTTTTTATTGTTTTTCTTTTTTGGCCGCCGTGGTCCAGAAATTTCTTAATGGTGGTTTTAGGATGCTCTAAGGATTTGGGTAGGTTTTTCTTTTCCAAAAAAAATTTGCGGTGTTTTTTTTTAAAATCATTTCCTCTTTTTTACCCGGGGTTTGGGGCCCCTACGGGGGCGGCCCAGGGGAAGGAAAAACGAGGTGAATTTCCTTCCCAAGGGAAAACGCCCGGGGGGGCCCTCGAACCTGAATAAATTTGCGTCGGGGGGTCGAGCCCGTTTTAACCCAGGGGGGAGCCACCTTTAAAGGGTTTGGGTGGTTTTTATGTTTTTTGGTTTTGGAGGGGTTGGGTTTGTTTGGGGGTTTTTTTATATAATATTTTTTTCCCCTATTTAAATAAAAATATATTTCCCCCAAAAAAACCCCCCCCATAACCACACCAAACCCCCACACTTTTAAACCACCCCACCTTTATTTTTTTTTTATTTTTTTTTTTGGGGGGGGGGGATATATATATATTTATATATATTATATATATGTGGGTGTGTGTGTTTGTGTGTGTGTGTGTGTGTGTGTGCGGTGTGTGCAAAATATATATATAATATAAATATATATTATAAATATAATAAATCATAACAAAAAACACACACACACACACACACACAATATATATAAAATAAAAAAAATATATATAAAAATTTAAAAAATTTATTATTACATATATATTAAATAAAAATAATAATATAATATATATATATATATATTATATATATATATAATTATGTGTGGGGTGTGTGGTGTGTGTGTGTGTGTGTGTGTGGGGGTGTATGAGTATATAATGTATTTATATATAAATATAGTTTGAATATATATATATAAAACACACACCCCAAAAAACAACAAAAAAAAAACACACAAAAACAACCAACCAACACACACACACACACAACACAATAATATATATTTTTTTTTTTTTTTTTTTTTTTTTCTTATTATTTTACTATATGGGAGACCCTGAAGCAAGCCCCCTAGGTACCAAAAGTGCGTAAAGTTGGGGGGGGTATGTCGAACTTTCCCTTTTAATTAGGGTGAGGAAGGGGTGTCCTTGCCAAAACTTTTTTCAACACTTTTAGGGATGGAAAGGGGCAGGTCTAGCCAAAGCAGTGTGGAGCAAAAAGGGCAATAAAAGTCTTGCCCTTGACTTTGCCGACGATTTGCCACCTATCTGGCCCTTTGGGGAGCATTGTGGGGGCTTTGATGCATTTAGCAATGAGGCGAACCCCTGGGCCCTGACGTCCTGGACCAAGCCCAAAATTTCAGGATTTGGGGGCCTGTTAGGGGGAACCCCGTTAGTCGATCCATGTTTGCGGGAGGACGTTGAAGTTTTGAGAAAGTTTTTAAAACCCTTTTAGCGTAGTCCATATCTCGGGGGTTTTCAGACCCGGAAGTCAGTAGACGGGTTTGGCCCGGCAACAGGAGCCATGAACTCGACAACAAGGCATTTGGAGAGTCGGTACCCATGCAGAAGGAACGGTCTGCTAAGGGCCCTTTTATGGGCCCCCGTTTTCTCTATAAAAAGGTGGGGCTATCCGGGGAGTCTCGCTTGATCCCTTTGTTAAAAAAGCCCGTGGACGGGGTCAGCAAAAAGGAGCGTTCCAAACCCGGCCGGAAAATAGCTATGGGCCTTTTTCTAAAGGACCCCCAAACCAGGGGTTTGGGCACCATTGCCCGGGACGACCCCCGACCCGGTTTCCTCGCGAGAAAACCCCCCGGGGGAGGGGGCCGGGGCGCTGAAAACTGGGGGTTGGATCACGGCTGGGAGGAAAGGATGGGCCCCGGCCGCGGGAAAATTAAGGATCCCCGTAAAAAATAAACCCATCCCCCCCCTTTTTTGTTATAGGGAAAAATTAAATATATATAATATAAATATATATATTATAAAATAATTAAAAAAAAAAAAAAAATTTTAATTTTAAATATATATTATATATTTTTAATTATTTTATATAATATAATATATATATAAGAAAAAAAAAAATTTTTAAAAAAAAAAACAAAAAACAAATAATATTTTATTTTAAAAAATATATATATTATTATATAATAATATATTAATTATATTATTATTAATTTATAAAATAAAAATATATATATATTTTATATATATAAAAAAAAAAAAAAAATATATTTTATATATA
>NW_023650443.1:0-5989 GCF_015228065.2 Penaeus monodon | reverse complement strand
CCGTTTACCTGTTTACTTTTTTACCTTTTTACTGTTTCTATTACCTGTTACCTATTTACATTTCCCGTTTATATTACCTGTTTGCCGTTACCATTTACTGTTTACTTTTTCCCTTTTTACCGTTCTTATTCCTGTTTACTATTTACCTTTTGCCTGTTTACATTCCCTTTTTACTTTTACCTTTTTTACTGTTTACTTATTTAATGTTTACCTATTTACCTTTTTATTTATTAACCTTTTTTACTTATTTACATGTTTACCTATTTACCTTTTTATTTATACCTTTTTACCTATTTACCTGTTTACCTATTTACCTGTTTGCCTGTTTACCTATTTACCTGTTTACTTTTTTACCTATTTACCTTTTTACCTATTTACCTATTTATCTATTTACCTACCCATCTCCCCAAACCTCCTTACCTGCCCACCCACCTATGCAGCTACCCACCGCCCACCCTACCTATTTCCCTTTGACCACCTACCTCCTCACCTGCCCACTCACCTACCCACCTCCTCCCCTGCCCACCCACCTACCCACCTCCTCCCCTGCCCACTCACCTACCCACCTCCTCCCCTGCCCACTCACCTACCCACCTCCTCCCCTGCCCACTCACCTACCCACCTCCTCCCCTGCCCCCCCACCTACCCACCTCCTCCCCTGCCCACTCACCTACCCACCCCTCCCCTGCCCACTCACCTACCCACCTCCTCCCCTGCCCACCCACCTACCCACCTCCTCCCCTGCCCACCCCACCTACCCACCTCCTCCCCTGCCCACTCACCTACCCACCTCCTCCCCTGCCCACTCACCTACCCACCTCCTCCCCTGCCCACCCACCTACCCACCTCCTCCCCTGCCCCACTCACCTACCCACCTCCTCCCCTGCCCACCCACCTACCCACCTCCTCCCCTGCCCACTCACCTCCCCACCTCCTCCCCTGCCCATCCCCTACCAACCTCCTCCCTGCCCACCCACTACCCACCTCCTCCCCTCCCCACTCACCTACCCACCTCCTCCTACCCACCTATTCCATTTCCCATTCATTCATCACTCACATGCAATTTGCATAAACGACGCTCGAAACATTTTTTTTATTTTAAGGACCCTGTTTTTTTATATAATTTATAATCGTCTTTTGTTCTTGTTTTGAATACGTTTCGGTGTTTCCTCGACGATGAATCATTAATCGTTGATGCTTCAAAAAAAGAAATTTTTGTATACTGCAACTCAAAAAAAAAAAAAAAAAAAAAAAAAAAAAAAAAATATATAATTTTATTTATATATATATATATATATTTTAAAATACATTAATGATAATAATAGCAATAAAAATAGCAATAGTGATAGTAATAATAATATAAAATAACAAAAATGTAATAAGAGTGAGAATAATAATGGCAATGATAATAATAATAATGACAATAGCAGTAATAATAATGACAATAATAGTGAAAATAATGAAAGCTACGATAATAATAAAAATTAAAACAATAATAAAAATAATAATAATAATGATGATGATAAAAAACACGCTTCCTCCCCCCCCCCCCCCCGTCTTTTAAAGCACAGGCGCCTCCAAGCATAAAATCCTGACTTTCTCTCAAGACCATTCTGTGTCTCGACTTACGTATCTCACCCTTCCCGTAGCAGCGCGCACGCCCACCTGAAGGGAAGGCACGAAAGCGGCTCCTTATATAGGCGCGGTGACCTCGGGGGGGGGGGGGGGTTGGGAGGCGGAGGGGAGAGTGGAACAAGGAGGGGGACGCGCAAGCACGCAAGCACGCACGCACGCAGACACAGTCAGTCATTCACACGCACACATAAATACACGCACACGCACACGCACACGCGCGGACACACACACACACACACACACACACACACACACACACACACACACACACATATACATTACACATATACACTACATACACACACACGCACACAGTATATACGTATTCACGCGAATACATATATGCATATTTACAAACATGTGCCTCATAATTTATAACATTAGGGATAGAGACAGACAGGCAAAGAGGCAGAGTCAGACAGACAGATAGACAGACAGACAGACAGACAGACAGACAGACAGACAGACAGACAGACAGATAGACAGATAGATAGACAGACAGACAGACAGATAGACAGATAGACAGATAGACAGATAGATAGATAGACAGATAGACAGACAGATAGACAGACAGATAGACAGACAGACAGACAGACAGACAGACAGACAGACAGACAGACAGACAGACAGACAGACAGACAGACAGACAGACAGACAGACAGACAGACAGACAGACAGACAGACAGATAGACAGACAGACAGACAGACAGACAGACAGACAGGCTAAGAGTTAGAGAGAAAGATAAAGAATAAAAAAAAGAGAGAGAGAAAAATAGATACTCCCTCC
The DNA here is from genome assembly GCF_015228065.2 of Penaeus monodon. Lineage (NCBI taxonomy): Eukaryota > Metazoa > Arthropoda > Malacostraca > Decapoda > Penaeidae > Penaeus > Penaeus monodon. The sequence goes on along the minus strand of NW_023650443.1, from coordinate 3,567 downwards.
CTCCCTCCCTCCCTCCTTCCCTCCCTCCATCATTCCCTCCCTCCCTCCCTCCCTCCCTCCCTCCCTCCTTCCCTCCCTCCATCATTCCCTCCCTCCCTCCCTCCCATCCTCCCTCCCTCCCTCCCTCCCTCCCTCCCTCCCTCCCTCCCTCCCTCCCTCCTTCCCTCCCTCCATCATTCCCTCCCTCCTCCCTCCCTCCCTCCATCATTCCCTCCCTCCCTCCCTCCTTCCTTCTCTCCCTCCATCATTCCCTCCCTCCCCCTCCACACATAAAATAAAGGAAAAACGGTAGTGATGCTAATAGTGATAATAACAGTAATAGTATTCATGATATAATGATAATGATAATATTGACGATAGCAATGATGATTATTTGTATTATTACTATTATTATTATTATTATTATTATTATTATTATTATTATTATTATCACTTTTACTATTATCATTATTATTATTATTATTATCATTATTATTGTTGTTGTTGTTGTTGTTGTTGTTGTTGTTGTTGCTATTATTGTTGTTATCATCATCAATACTATTTATTTTTAATATTTTTATCACCACCACCACCAACCACCACAACCACAACCACAACCACAACCACACCACCACCACCACCATTATCAACAACAAAACCGCAAAAAATAACAACAACAACAATCGACACCATTTCTTCAAGACAACTTCCCTCAAACCTAATTGTTATTCATACTCGCGTTTGAGTGAAAGACGCCTGCCCGATGTACGATAAGAGGGTCAGCTTTATAACCTGGTGTCGGGGCCGTTTCTGCCTTTTAAGGAGCTGTTGACATTCCGCTAAAGGTTTGGTCTTTCTTGCTGTCGCCTCTAAGTCATTCCTTTCTGTGCGGAAGAGGGGATGGGGAGGGAGAAGGAGAGGGTGGGAGGGAGGGGGGAGAGATATGGGGAGGGAGAAGGAGAGGGTGGGAGGGAGGGAGGGGGAGAGATATGGGGAGGGAGAAGGAGAGGGTGGGAGGGAGGGAGAGGGAGAGATATGGGGAGATATGAGAAGGAGAGGGTGGGAGGGAGGGAGGGTGGGAATGGAGAGATATGGGAACGAGGTGGGAATGGAGGGAGGAGGAGAGAGAGGGAGGGAATGGAGGGAAGGAGGGATGGGAGGGAGGGAGAGAGAGAAGGAGAAAGAGAGAGAGAAAGAGAGAGAAGGAGAAAGAGAGAGAGAAGGAGGAAGAGAGAGAGAAGGAGAAAGAGAGAGAGAGGGAGAGGGGGAGAGAGAGAGAGAGAGAAAGAGAAAGAGAAAGAGAGAAAGAAAGAGAGAGAAAGAGAAAGAGAAAGAGAAAGAGAGAGAGACAGAGAAAGAGAGAGTTAAATAATAATTGCTGAATAGGCAATCTGTCACTTAACCTCGCTTGTTCGTGGGTCACAGAGATGCTTTGTATGCATTAGACTGTCAATCCTGCGTGTTTTCTTATAGGCATTTTATATAGAGATTGCACACGCGGACGCACGCAAGCACGCACGAGAGAGAGAGACAGATGGAGAGATGAAGAGAGAAAGAAAGAGAAACAGAGACAGAGACAGAGAGAGAAAGCGAGAGAGAGAGAGAGAGAGAGAGAGAGAGAGAGAGAGAGAGAGAGAGAGAGAGAGAGAGAGAGAGAGAGAGAGAGAGATGCAGAGAGAGAGAGAGAGAGAGAGAGAGAAAGAGAAAGAGAAAGAGAAGGAGAGAGATGCAGAGAGAGAGAGAGAGAGAGCATCCTCGCTTAGGCCGACCAGCTGACCCGAACTGCGCGTGTCCCAAACCCATTCCCACTGCCATACAAGGTCAGCTCCGCCCCCCCCCCCCGCGACCCAGAACGAGGCTTTTTCGCCGCCGTCTGCCTTGACCTCCCGCCGTGCTCTTGTGTCGCTGTTCTGACGTGCCGCGACGCTGTACGGCCCCGCGGCAGGAAAAAAGTGTTATACGTCTGTTGTGATGCATCTCGATGCTCATTTGTTTCGCTTCCTGTGGCGTTGTCTGGTTTATTTCACTGTGCTTTATTTTGTTGATTTTTTTTTTCTTTTTTTCTTTTATTGGAGTGTCTGAAAATGTTTGTTTTCTCTTTTTATTTTCGTTTCATTTTTTTTTCTCTCTCTGTCTTTGATAACCTATCCTATAAAAAAAATGTCAAACAATCTTTGCATTACTAACCTTTTCTCTCTCTCTCTCTCTCTTTCTCTCTCTCTCTCTCTCTCTCTCTCTCTCTCTCCCTCCCTCCCTCCCTCCCTCCCTCCCTCCCCTCCCTCCATCTCCTCTCCCTCCTCCCTCCTCCCTCTCTCCCTCCTCCCTTCTCTCCCTCCTCCCTCCTCTCTCCTCCTTCCTCCTCTCTCTCTCCCTCCCTCCCTCCCTTCCTCCCTCCCTCCCTCCCTCCTCCTCCTTCCTTTTCCTTTTCTCTCTCTCTCTCTCTCTCTCTCTCTCTCTTCTCTCTCTCTCTCTCTCTCCCTCTCCCTCTCCCTCTCCCTCCCTCCCTCCCTCCCTCCCTCCCTCCCTCCCTCCCTCCCTCCCTCCCTCCCTCCCTCCCTCCCTCCTTCTCTCTCTCCCACTCCTTCTCCCACCCTCCTTCCTCCTTCCTTCCCTCCCTCTCCCTCTCCCTCTCCCTCCCACCCTCCCACCCTCCCACCCTCCTACCTTCCCTCCCTCTCCCTCCCTCCTCCCCTCCCTGTTATCAAACCACACCACATATACAGCAAGAATCTCCTCTCCACCCTCTACAACCTCGGGAACCCAAGCCTACCACACACGTCATTCTGATACGCCAGATGCTGCCACCTCGGAGCTCACAGCAACACGTGCTGAAAAGAAACCCCCAACCACACACACGCTCGGGTCGAAGGGAGTTGTCACGTGAGAGAGAGAGAGAGAAAGAGGAAAGTGAGAGAGAGAGAGAAAAAAAAGGAAGAATTAGACTGAGAGAGAGAAAGGAATAAGAGAGAGAGAGAGAGAGAGAGAGAGAGAGAGAGAGAGAGAGAGAGAGAGAGAGAGAGAGAGAGAGAGAGAGAAGAGAGAGAGAGAGAGAGAGAGAGAGAGAGAGAGAGGGAGAGAGAGAGAGAGAGGTATAATGAGAGAGAGACAGACAAACAGACAGACAGACAGACAGACAGACAGACAGACAGACAGACAGACATACGCAGACACAAACAAACAGACAGATAGTGACAAGAAACACGGACAGATACACACAGACAGAAACAAAGACAGACAGACAAACAGAAACAGATACAAACAGACTGACAGACAAACCCGCTACTCATATTGTATGCTCCTTTGTCTGCCTTTTTTTTTTTTTTTTTTTTTTTTTTTTTTGCCTTTTTGTTTGTTATGCAAATATTCTTGAAATTAATGTTTCTTCCTTTGCGTGTCTTTCTCTCTGTTTAGTGTATTTCTCTCTTCTTCTCTGTGTCTCATCTTCGTGACCTTTCTGCCTTTCTTTCCCTCTATCTCATCTTTGTGACTTTTCTCTCTTTCCTTCTCTCTATCTCTTCTTACCATATTTCTGCATTTTTCTCTCTATCTCATCTTTGTGATTTTTCTCTTTCTTTCTCTATCTCTTTT
>NW_023650442.1:0-2500 GCF_015228065.2 Penaeus monodon | reverse complement strand
CTGAGTCTAATAACGAGCGTTGCTTTTGGCTGTTTTTAGGTCATCTTCTGTGTAGGGATCGCTAAGGGGTACTCGCGAAGAATAGTGTGATCGTTTGGTTTACTTCAGCACACGGACATCTGCTCTTTGCTTTATCCCCTATCTGACAAAATTGTCACCAGTTTTAGCTCGGGCTTGGATTAACCTAACCCTGTCTTTCCTCGGGAGAAACCCTTGCCAGGAGGGAGATTCACTGATGTCAGGGAGCATCATGATTATTGTTTGGGCCCTTTTCTCTCCATTTCGATAGTCTGAAGTGTTGTATTGGGAATCCACCAAGACCTGTCACTGTGATACAGCTGTGACGTGATGTCAGATGTCGATGCGCCTCCCGATGCTCGTACAGAGGGTGACGTCCATCAAACAACTGTCTGTTGCGTTCTATTTACGCGTTTGCTTCGCGACGAATGTCATGCGGGGACATCCCTGCAAGTCCCATACAGCGATGTCAGTGGAGTTGCCTTGATAGTGATAGTGTGGCAGGCCTTTATCAGCTCTGAATCAACCTTGTGAACGTGGGATGGTCTTGCCCATACTGCTGAACAAAACTCAGCAGTTGAGTAGCACAGAGCAATGGCTGTTAGTTTTAATGTGTCAGGATCTGCACCCCAGATGGAATTAGCCAATGTACTCAGGAGGTTGTTTCATGGCGAAAGTTTTTTGCGAAGTTCGACACGTGTTCCTTGAGAGGTTGTGTGGGCAAGAGTGACGCCAAGGTAAACAGGATGCTGAGTGTTTTTTCAGCGTCTTTCCCTCCCATCAGATTTTAGGGTCCTCTTGCTTGTATGTTATTCAAGTGAAAAGAAGACACTTTAGCCTTGCCTGGGTTGGGTTGAGAAACCACGATTTGTAGTATGACGAGAGAGATTCCAAGGCTTGAGGGATCCGCCTTTTGATCTTCTCAAAGTTTTGGGCTTGGGTTACCAGACACAGGTCGTCTGCGTAGATGAAACGCCGCAGGTTTTGAAAGGCTGGCTGGTCATTCATGTAAAATTGAATAGGAGGGGCCCAGTACTAACCCTTGAGGGAGACCATTCTTTAGATCGTCCAACGGCTCCGTTTTCCGTTGATTTCAACGGGACCGTACAGTGTTCACGATCATCGTGTTTTAAATCATTCGGGATACTTTGAGTAAAAGTTCCCGGTGATCAATGTTGTAGGCAGCAGTTAGGTCGACAAAAACTGCTCCTGTGATCTCGCCCCGCTCATAACCATCCTCGATGTTCTGAGTCAAGTTCAGCATTTGCCACAACAAAAGCATCCAACTCTGAAATCCAAACAATCTCCTGAGAGGTATTCTCCAACTGTGGGGCTTATACAAGTTAAATTAGGAGTTTATATGCCTTATACAGGATACAGAGAAGTGAAATGGGCCGGTAACTTTATGCATACTTAGGATCCTTTGCAGGCTTTAGGATAGCAACAACCCTTGCTTTATTCCAGATTTTGGGGGATTTTATAATTTAGGGCACTGTTAGTGAAAAGTACCAGGAGACAGCTAAGGCCCTTGTCACCAAAATGTTTTTTCATTTCGGTTGAGCTGCCATTGAGGCCTGACGATTTACCACATTTTTATGTATTCAGCTCCTTTGGGGTGAAAGAGAGATACAAATCATCAAATGTTAATGGCATGGATCATCCTTCTTACATATCCTCTTTCTCTATTTAGAGGTTTACCATGCATGACTAGCTGTTTAGCCACATGGTTCGGTGTAACACCAGGTGTACTCGTTTGAGGCTAGTGAATCTACTTGAGGGAATATATATATATATATATATATATATATATATATATATATATATATATATATATATTGTAGTAGGTCCTGTCCTTTAAGGGTTTAGGAATAAAAAAATAAAATTTTTCAATTCAAGATGTTTGAAAGGACATTATCTTATTATTATTATTATTATTATTACAGCATATACCGAAAAGTGTGTATGTATTCAATGTACATATATATGTGTGTTGTGTGTGTGTGTGTGTGTGTGTGTGTGTGTGTGTGTGTGTGTGTGTGTGTGTGTGTGTGTGTGTGTGTAGTTCACAAGTACAATGACAGAAAAATACTTTTCACAAGTACATAACGAAATTATGTCCTTTAGTTTCACAGGATTTTCAGAAGATATCTGACTGCAGGACTATCACCAAGATTAAAAAGCTGGCTGTGAAATCTTGTGTGGAACAAATTAAAAAGGCTGAAATAACAAAGTTAGAAATCAGAAAAATCTAAAATATTTCAAAGTTCTTTAAAATTATGAAAAACAAACAAATTATTTCCACTTACGAGTGTGGTTGGTGTAATGAGAGTGAGCCTAGCCCATGCACACTACCTGTGACATCATCTTCGACCTACCCTCAGGCATCTTAACACCAAAACTTCTGGTATGCATGCTCGTTTGCATAGGGCCAATTATAGACGTAAACAATTGTTATGGTTAATAGGAATTTTTAAATAAATCA
>NW_023650441.1:0-5989 GCF_015228065.2 Penaeus monodon | reverse complement strand
TTAAAATATATATAATAAAATTTTATTTTTAATATATAAAATTATATATATTATTTTATATAATATATTTATTATTCTAGTACATATTTTATTATATAATATAATAAATATTTTATTATATATATATAAATAAAGTATATATAAATAATATTATGTATATATATAATATATTCATATATATTATATATAAAATATATATTATAATATATATATATTATATAATATATTAATATATATATATATTAATTACATATATATTTTATATATTAATATTATTATGTAATATTTATATAATATATAATTTATATATATCTATATATATTATATATATATTATATTCTTAATATATATATTAACACAGTCCAAATACATGGTATACACATATGCAAACACACCACACCACCACACACACACACCCACCCCACACACACACACACAACCCACACACATACATACACACACACCCCACACCCCACACAAAACACACACCACACACACACCCACACACACACACACACACACACACCACACCACTTATAATATATATATAAAATATATATATTATATATATTTTATAATATATATATATATATATACTATAACATATTCATGGGATTAATAGTGTATGTGGGAGCGAGGTGTTGCGCTGGGAGTCTGCCTGTCATAATTATATTTGGCCTAAGGATCGCTATAATCTGTTTTTTAGCTTTGGCTAGTGGTGAACAAGGGATATTACAGCAGTGCAAGCTCTTGCGGAAGGGGAAAGACAACCACACCATAGGAATGTCTAGTGTGGCAAGAAGAGATTAATAAACAGGTAAAGCAGTGATCATGCGTATATACTATGAATGTTATTTGCTGTTTGAATATACTTATATGAGACAGACATGTAAGCTGTGTAAAAATTTTTCTTAAAAATAACACCTGACACATAAAATACTATTATCAGACATTTCAATAATATATAAAAATAATTGGGTTTACGAGATAGAAAATAGATGGATAGATCGATCGACATAAATGACAGATAGATAAAATAAACACAAAATAGAGAGATAGATAAAAATACATTAACGATAGATAAACTGTACGGATAGTTAGATATATAAAAGGATATATATATATATATATATATCATAATATATATATATTATTATATATATATATATTTATACATATATATATATATATATATATTATATATATGTATGTATAGATAGATAGATAGATAGATAGATAGATAGATAGACAGATAGATAAACAGATTGATAGATAGAATGCTAGATAGATGGATTAAGAATGAGAGAGAAAAAAGGTACTGTACACGTGTGAATATACACAGAAATACCTTGATTTGTGTAGCTGTACATGTATCTTAGTAAATTAGTGTGCAGTGGCAATTGTTTTTCATACTATTTTTATATACTGCAACCTTCGAAATGATCCCGAAGGTGATACAAATATAATTTTGGCTCATGTGAATTTTAAAAGTAGACAAACTCATTGCAACGTCTTTTCACAAACACATAGATACATACATATCCTGAAAACACACACAAACTCATTCACTATCACAAATACATACATATAAGCATACACACACACATACACATAGATATGCACACATAAACATAAACACACATACACTCATACACACAGAAACACACATACATACTCATACACACATGCTAACACAATCAGAATAATCCCTCCTATATATTCAACTTCTACTGACTTTATGCACTTCTGTTGGCACGCGAGTGTCCGAAAACGCGTGCATGGCAGCCAAATCTAATCGTAAATCTACAGCCTTCGGAAACATCTTCACAATCTCAGAATATCGAAAGAAAGGAATTCAGTCTCCAATATAAGACTCTTGACTCGGAAGGAAAAAGGAATGTCACGTTTGAAATCCTTGTTTTTTCCTGGATTATATTGTAAGTGAAAAATGTGAATGATAAAGAAGTGAATAGCAGAAGTAAGTGAAGAAGACTAGTCAGGAATTGCGACCCCTTAAAAAAATGGGACAGGCAACACAAAAAAAGAAGGTCGAATTTTTTTAAGCATTTGGGTCGAGATAAAAAAATTTTTATCGCGTATCTTGTGTTTACTCCTTCTGAGAAAAAAATAATTTGGATACAAATTTTCAGATATTTCGGTCTGTTCTTTGCTTTTGGCTGGAATCTGTTGAAAAGAAAAAAAAAAGTTTGCTAAAAAACTGTTCTTTGTGGGGCGCCCCTGGGGGGCTTTTTTTTTCGTAATACAAATTAGCGTTTGTTCGGTTATAAAAAATTTCTAGCAAAGCAGCTTCACTTTTATAGAATATACGACTTTAAAAACACCCACACAACAACTATATATATTATATATAATTATATATATATATATGATAATAATAATATATAAGAGTATGTTTAAAAATACTTTAAAAAATAACATATATATTATATAATTATATATATATAATAATATATTATATATAAATATATATAATAAATATATATAATATATATTACATCTTCATGTAATTATATTATATTATATAATAAAACAGAATAAAGATTATAATATTGAAATTATTATATAATATTATATAAATTAATATATATATATATACTATTTTAATATAAGACAAAAAAATGAAATATTTTATATTATATAATATTATAATATATTATATATAATTTAATATATATGTCAAAACATATATATACTATATACTATCTGTTGAAATGTCTATCTCTCTATGTATTCCCTTTACCAAAAAAAATTTATATATTATATATATTATATAATATTATATATTATATATATATTATATATATATATACTATTATATAATAGTAAAACACTGTTGCATTGGTAGAAGACCCACAATGCAGAAACTATTTATTTATTGAAATGACGAACATTTCGGAAAACCCGGGGTCCATCGACCTGAATTTTGGAAAATCCGGGGGGAAAATTCTGAAAATATGCTCAATTTTCAAAAAATCAGTTTGTGCGTTTGAGTTTTTTTATACCATAAAAATATTTTAATAAATATATATATTTATATATAAATAATATATATATTAATTATTATATATATAAAACACATATATGTTGTGTGTGGTATATGTGTGTTTGTGTGTGTGCGTGCTGCTGCGTGCTGCGTGCGTGCATGGTGCTGCGTGGTGCCTGTATGTTGTGGTGTTGTGAATACTAATACACATATATCAGATATCAAAAACAAATGTTTGTGTATTTAGCATGTGTACGCTGTAAACTGCATTTGTATTTGTTTAAAAGTAACAAAAAAACGACTGGATAATTGAAAATGCGACAATAAAGACATTCGATTTTTTTTCTCCGGGCTCCAGCCTCGCAAAAATTGCTTAACTTTTTTCCCCTTAGGAGCCCGAGGCTAATAATTAATGAAAGCATTTGTAATTATACTCCCCGGGTGGAAAGCCTTTTATTGTAATTTCCCTGAGAAAAAATCTAGTGACGGAATTTGATTTATGCACTTAACGAACCCAGAATTAAAGAAGTGATAATATACTACGATATAACAAATTTAAAAGAACATTCACGATAAATAGAAAAGATAATTGTTTTTGTTACTGGAAAATTCTAGAAAAACTCAGCCAATTGAAAAAAAAAGAAATACATATAATAGAAAAAAATAAATAAAAAAAGTAAAAAAAAGGCTTACGTAGAATAAAATTTTAAGCCCAAATTTGATATTTTCCTTTCCCTCTCGCCAAAAATTTTTAAACGTAAAAGGAAAATAAACAGAGCAGAGAGTCCGTCTGAGGGTTTGTCCAATTTGATTTTTTTCTTTCACTGCCTTTTACAGTTTTGGTAAAATAACTTTTCATTATTCTATTTTTGACAGGTATGGGGGTAATTTTTGTACCCCCAAGCATATACAAAGCAATTTACTGTCATCTGTTTTCAAAAAAAAGGGAAATACGAGGAAAAGGCGAGTAAATTTGGGGCGATTAACATAGCTTTTTTTTCCGGTCTATTTACCCTTATTTAAAACCCCCGACCCCCTTTTTTTTTTTCCCCCTCTCTCTCTCTCTCCTCCTCTCCCTCTTTCCCTCTCTCTCCTCCCCCCGCTTCCCCTCTCGCTCTTCTCCCCCTCCCCTCTTCTCTCTCTCTCCTTCCTCTCTCTCTTCTTTTCCTCTCTCTCCCTTTCCCCTCTCTCCGCTCTCCCTCTCTCTCTCCTCGCTCTCTTCGCTTCTCTCTCTCTCTTCTCTCTTCCTCTCTCTTCTTCTCTCTCCCTCACTCCCTCTCCTCTTCTCTCTCTCTCCTCCCCCTCTTCCTTTTTTTCTCCTTCCCCTTCGTTATGATAACAACCGTTAATCATACCCCTGCATTGAAAATGTATGTGAAATTTTAAAACCCCTTTTTCTGACCCACCCCGTTTCCAAATCACATTAATTCAGTTTCGGTTTTTAAAAAAACGGTGTTCTTTTTGGGCTGTTGTTTTTGGTTCCGAGAAAATAATTTGATTTGCATTTGGTCTTAATCCCGTGTAGATTGCAATTGCTAGAGGAAGGGCGGGGAGCAAGGCAGGATTTGTATGTTTTCCACACACCACACACACACCACAATTTATATTAAATATCTATATATATATATATATTATTATATATATATATATATATAAAAATATATATATATAAAAATATATTAATAGAAGATAGAAGGTAGATAGATAGTAGAAGATAGATATTTGTATATATATATATATATAATATATATATTATTTTATATATATATATATATAAAATATTATATATACCAAAAAAAAAAAAAGTGTGGGTTTATCAAATCTGGTTTTTATCTAATATACTATATTATAATCAATATATATGTTTATACAATAAAAATATTATATTATAATATATATATATTTTTAATATATAATATAATTGTGTGTGTGTGGTGTGGTGTGTGTGTGTGTGTGTGGTGGGTGTGTGGGTTTGTGTGTGTGTGTGTGGGACGTTGTGGTGTGTGTGTGTGTGTGTGTGTGTGTGTGTGTGTGTGTGTGTGTGTGTGTGTTTGTGTGGTGTGTGTGTGTGTGTGTGGGTGGTGTGTTGTGGTGGGTTGTATAGTTTTTTAAAAATTTTTAATTTAAATTTTTTTTAAATTAAAAAAAACAAAAAACCCCCCAATAATAAAAAAAAAAAAAAAATTTTAAAATAAAAAAAAAAAACCCCAAAATATTTTTAAAGATATTATTTATTATTATAATTTTTTATATATATAATAATATACAACAACCAAAACAAAAACACCCCACACACACACACACACACACCCCACCAAAAAAAAAATATATATATATAATATAATTATATTATATATATATATTATTAAAACAATATTGTTTAATATATATTACTTTAATATATTATATAAAATATAATTATATATATAATATTAAAAATTTTATAAAATTTTGGGGTTTTGGGGGGGGGGGTAGTTTATAAATATATTTTTAAATATATTTTTTATACACCCCCCCCCCCCCCAAAACCCCCCCTATATAAAATTTTAAAATTAAAAATTAAAAATTTTAAAATTATATTTAATATATAATATATGTAAATATATATTAAAAAAAAATTTTTTGTTTTTGATATATTATATATATATATATATAATATATATAATATATATAATATTTTTGTGTGTGTGTGTGGGTGTGTGTGGGTGTGGTGTTTTTTTTAAAAGGATAGGATGTAAAAATATAAATATTTAATTTAAAAAATATAATAATTAATAAAAACAAATTTTAATATATAATTTATATATATTACTATAAATAATAAAATATATAAATATATATATATAAAATATAATATTATATATATATAATATTTATTCATTGTATTTTTATATTTATAAAAAATATAAAATTAGTATATATATATATTTATATTAAAATATATATATATATATATATATATATATACATATTTTTAAAAAAAAA
>NW_023650440.1:0-5990 GCF_015228065.2 Penaeus monodon | reverse complement strand
CGCCATTCACAAGGGCGTAGCTCGAACTTGTTGGAGAAACCATTGATGATAAAGTAAACAATATTCAGAATTCGATTATAGAAGCAGCATTGCTATCCATTCCTAAAACTTCGACAGATAGCGTTAAGCATAGAGTTCCATAGTGGACACAAGATAGCCGCAGGGCACTATGCCGACGCAATAAGGCCTACAGGTTTTTCAAAAATAACATCACAAATGAGAACTTTTGCAATTACAAACTAGCAAGAGCTAGGGCTCGTAGAGTAATAAGACAAGCAAAAAGAGACTGCTGGCGGAGCTTTGTCTCTACAATAAACAGCAATACAAAAATATCAGAGGTTTGGTCCACTATCAATAAAATCAATAAAAAAAAATCATATTTTACAATCAACAACATCATTCACGAGGGTAACAATTTCGATTCATCTAGAGACATTGCTATGCACTCGCCAGGCAGTTCTCTCATACGAGCAGCTCAGCTAATTACCATCCCACCTTCCTGACCATCAAGGAAGAGGCTGAGCTGCAACCAATTCACTTTGCCACAGGAGATGGCTTTGATTACAATAAAAATCTTACAATGGATGAGCTTGTCCGAGCCCTAGAAGCCTGTAGAGCAGGAGTGTCAAACTTATTTTAGCTCAGGGGCCACATAGGGGAAAATCTATTCCTAAGTAGGCCGACCGGTAAAATCATGGCATAACTTAAGAATAATGACAACTTCAGTTGTGTTTCCTTTGTTTTACTTTGGTACATTCTGAACACATCACAAATAATGCTCTTTACAAAACACTTCAAATTAGTTTGAAAATTCTGAGGAAAAAAATGGTGCAATTTTAAGAAATATTCCTCAGTGATTGGAAGTTACACTTCAACTCACCACACCATACAAACTGAGGAAAAACTATTCAGGAGGGTTGAGTTACTCCCTGCCTTGTAGGCTACACTATTTATTGATAGAATTATAAAAGCTGTGCAATGCATGAACAATTTCAACAAACCAAACTTATGAACTGAAGTGACTGACATTTTTACATTTTTTCACGGAACTTTATCAGGGTGCATAAGTCTCTCATGCAGCATTTTAAGTGGGATTACCCACTGTTTATTTTACTCCTGAAACCTGGCATCTTTTAGCTTTCACAAGTGCATCAATATTAGGCTTAACATCCTGAGTGGCAGCCAGTTTCAGAATGTCATTCAAGTGCTTGTGCGTGAGCCTTGAGCGCAGCTTTGTTTTGTTGATGTTCATTACAGAGAATACTTGCTCACAAAGATATGTGGTTCCAAACATGCACAACACTTTTCAGCAAGGGCTGTCAAGTTGGGGTAACCTGGCAAGAGATGCTGGTAAAACGTATCCAAGCCAGCTGCGGCCAACTTGCCCTTCAAATCTGAGTCACACTGCAAGTCTATTATTTCTAGTTGGAAGTTGATGGGCAGATCAGAGGCATACACGCTGAATTGCGAGCAAAAAAAATTGCGGCATGTTGGGTCGCGCACACATCTTTCAGACAAGGAAAGTGAGCAGCATCACCACCCGCAAGTTGTGTCTCCCACAATGACAGCTTCAATTTGAACGCACATATGCTGTCATAGTACTGCGTGGCAACTTTGCTGTGCCCTTGCAGCATGTTGTTCAAGTTATTCAGGTGTTCTGTAACATCCACCATAAATGCAAGGTCCTGCATCCATTCTGTTGACTTAAATTCTAATACTGGTTTGCCCTTTTTTTCCATGAACTGTTTGATTTCCCCTCTTAAATCAAAGAAGCGCCTCAGCACAGCACCTTGACTTAACCATCTTACCTCGGTGTGGTATGGCAGGCCATAGTTGTGTTCTCTCTGAGAAGGCTGTCAAACTGACGATGATTCAGGCCTCTGGATCGGATGAAATTTACGGTTCGGACGACCACCTCCATGACATTATTCATCTTCAATAACTTGCAACACAATGCCTCCTGATGCAAAATACAATGAAAAGTCCAAAAATCATGTCCTCCATTTGTAGCCTGCACCTTCACTCTGAATTTTGTCCCAACACCTGCTTTTCTCCTGTTTAATGAAGGTGCACCATCTGTAGCCAGGCTGACATCGTGAGACCAGTCCACTCCAACCCTGTCCAGCGTTCCGACGAGAGCGATGAAAATATCAGCTGCGGTTGTGGTGTCCGTCATTGGCACCAACTCCACGAACTCCTCGGTGACGGTCAAAGTGTCATCAACTCCGCGGATGAATATCGCCAGTTACGCAACATCTGTAATGTCCGTGCTTCAGCGACTGCAACTGAAAACGCAATAAATGACTTTACTTTGCGCTTCAATTGGCTGTCCAAATCCTCCGCAAGATCAGAAATCCTGTCTGCAACTGTGTTTATTGTCAGGTTGATATTTGCAAAATCCTGACGCTTTTCAGTGCACACAGTCTCTGCAGCCTTCAGCATGCATGTCTTCACAAATTCACCCTCACTATATGGTTTGAAGCCAGTGCAATTTCATTAGCAATAAGGTAGCTGGCTTTCACTACAGCATCAATTTTTTCTCGGCTATGAGAAAACACAGACTGCTGCTTCTTCAGAGCCGTCAAAAGTTCATTTACCTTCTCTAGTCTCTGCTGCCCTTGCAAGTTTTTGTATTTTTCGGCATGAAGAGCCTCATTGTGGCGTCGAAGGTTATATTCTTTCAGCACTGAAACCTGCTGTGAACATACCAAACACACAGGTTTCCCATTCACTTCTGTGAATAAATAGGATAATGACCATTTTTCTTGGAAAACTCTGCACTCTGTGTCCACTTTTCTCTTTTTTGACAGAGACATTTTGGGGCAATGAGGGTGCCAAAGCGTGTAATGTTCAAAGTAGAAGACGTATGGCAGCTAGCTCCAGGCCACCTGTCAGTATAAACAATGTATAAACAATGTGTTTACTTGTTTGATTGTTTTTTAACAAAGATGGCGACACTTGTACTAAATCACCAATGAGCCAATTACGAGTATTGCCTGTCACGCCCGTTTGCCCTTTTCCTTGATTTACGAAAATATTTCACGTTATCTTATTTTGCTGTTGCGAATGTTTATAACATTATAAAAATTATCATGTTTATAATAAAAATTACATCATAAATATTCATAGCATTTGTAAAAATACGTTTTTCCCGCCACTTTAAGGAATGGGGAAATTAGGTACGGTCACAAAGTCTACTAAGTGGCTCCTTTGTGGGTAAGCACTAGCAGAGCCATCTATGTGTATAGACATTTCACAAAAAAACATAGAAAATGAGCATAGCATTTTCCCCATTTTTTTTCATTTTCCCAGGCAGGAAAGGGTTAACATAATTGCTATTGCGCCATCCAGTGGACACATTCAAAACAGCAGTTTCTTTCATTGAAAATTTGCAGCTAATTTTAACTTCAAATCATCTCGCGGGCCGGATTAAACCCGTTCGCGGGCCTGATTTGGCCAGCGGGCTGTAAGTTTGACACCCCTGCTGTAGAGGAACATCCCCAGGCCCTGATAAGATTCGATATGAGATGATGAAGCATCTTAATCATGATGACATGATTAAGTTGCTAGAAGTGTACAATGAAATCTGGAAAAAACACACTTTTCCAAACTCATGGCACTTCGCCCACATCATTCCCATATTGAAAGGAGGGGGTAATCCCAGACTTGCCATCTCCTACCGCCCAATTGCATTGACAAGTTGCTTATCCAAGGTCATGGAACTAATTGTTAACAGTAGGCTATTGCATTTTTTAAATTCCAGTAATTTGCTAGTTGACGAGCAGTGCGGCTTCCGCAAGGGACGCCAAACTCTCGACCAACTCGTAAAGCTGGACATTCATATGCAAGATGCCATTGCCAAAAAAGATTTTTTGATATCAGTATTTTTAGATATAGAAAAAGCCTACGACATGACATGGCGATATGGCCTACTCAGAAATATTATGCTTTTGGATTACGTGGAAACTTGCCTTGTTTTATTCAAAATTTCATCTCTGACAGAACTTTTGCTGTCAAATTATTTTCCGACAATGTCACTTTTTCGGACATTTTTGTCCAGGCAAACGGGGTCCCACAAGGAAGTGTCTTGTCACCAACATTATTTTTAATGCATGATTAATGACATCTTACCAGCTCCTCAGAATCTTAAATACTCACTGTACGCTGATGACTGTGCATTATGGCACTCTAGCAATAATGCAGAATTAGAAAGAGTATTGGGGTAATTTTTCCACATAGGAGGAAGCCGAACATCAGGCTAACTCCAGACAACCACCCAATACTCATTCAAAATTCTGCTAAGTGTCTTGGGCTACTTTCTGATAGTGGACTCAGTTAGAAAGACCACATTGGTCAGTTAAAAAAAATAAATGTCAAAAAGCACTAAATTTATTAAAGTGCATTTCTGGTAATAAATGGAGAGCTGATAGACAGTCTTTGCTAATGATATATAAAGCCCTGATTAGGTCTAAAGTAGATTATGGGTCAATCGTGTATGGCTCGACATCGAGAACAAATTTGAAAGGTTTGGATGCTGTGCAGAATGCTTGTTTGCGTGTGTGTCTTGGAGCCCTGAAGTGCACTCGGATCGAGCGTCTTGAGGTGGAGTCAAGAGTACTTCCCCTCCGACTCACATGCGGCCAGTTGGCACTGACCTATGCCGCAAAAGTGGCTCGAGACCCGAGCCACCCTAATGGCAATAGTGGCATTAGGCCACGAGACTCCACGACCTCGTCGAGAAAGTCGGTATAGATCTCTCTACCATCGATACACTGATTCAGTCAAATATAGCGCCATAGGAAACCCCCAACTTTTCTAACATGGAAGCTTGGCTTCCATCAGCCAAGGCTATGGCGCCGGAGGGGGAGGTACGCCAGAGGTTCAGAGAGATCCTTGTTAAACATCTCCTTTTTTCATATATATATATACAGACGGCTCCAAGACAGATGAGTGTGTGGGTGCGGGTGTATGGTCGACTGAATGTGAACTAAAGTTCAGACTGCCGAATCATACATCGATCTTTCTTGCTGAACTTTTTGCCATTGACAAATCTATTGATTTTGCACTATCGACGACCCACGATAGAATAGTTACTTTTTCAGATTCATTAAGTTCACTTAAAGCCATTAAATCCTTAGAAACCACTAAAAATGAACTGCTGGGTAATATCATTTGTTAGCTACATGGTGCCAACAAATCAATCAAGCTAATATGGGTACCAGGCCACTCTGGTACCCATGGCAATGAGCAGGCTGACAAATTTGCCGGGTCAATTGGTGATCTGGACCTTAGCATAGTCCATACAGATCTCAGGTGTTTTGTGTCTTTTATAAAAGCAAAAATCCATCTTCTGTGGCAAAGTGAGTGGACCAGCCTACAATTACACAATAAAATCAATCCTGCAATAGAGACGTGGGGACAGCCCACAGAAAAGAAAGAAGGAAGGTGGTGTTGGCCCGCCTTAGGGTCAATGCCACAAGATTGACACACCTCACTCCCTACATAGAAAAGAATTTTCCTCCCGGTGCCCCCAATGCAACACCAACCTTACCATCAACCATATCCTCCTAATATGCAATAAATACAGAAACCACAGACATCAGCTAAAAAAAAATCCAACAAAAAATAAAGCCTTTACATTATCAAATATAATATCAGATGATGAAAGAATCATCAGTAAAGTAATCACTTTTCAAAGGGAGACAAAACTTTATGACCTTATATAGATTGACAGAATAAATAGGATCCATTGGCTTAATAACCTTGGCCACATGCCGCTGGTTGATAGCCAAGAAATCCAACAAAGAAAAATAATAATATCAATACTGTTGTTATTTTTACTAATATTATGATTATTTTATTGTTATTAAAGTCTAGGTAACATTAAAGGCAGTGAAATGATACTACAGAACTTCCAGAAATTAAGGAAAAGGGTAAGTAGGTGAGTAGGCATAGCTATGGTGCTACACTAATAAAAATAACTTATCTAT
>NW_023650439.1:0-5990 GCF_015228065.2 Penaeus monodon | reverse complement strand
CCAAAAAATTTAACCTGTTTTATATTATTTTAACGTGATAGAGGAACTTAAGTGAACTCAACAATTGATACAAAATTAGGAACAATTGACATGCAACAGAATATCACCCTAAATTAACGTAACCGTCTGTATGTCCCTAGAAGTAAAGGAGGTGGGGGATGATGCAGTTGGAATTATCGTACAAAACAACTACGATTGGTCTCTTGCAATACTTAGATCTAACCAACGATTGGATGCTTCAATTAGTTAAAGTACATGAAAACTCCAAAAGGTCACACTCGGTAGTAAAGGAATCAGATAAGTTTTCTCAGGAATTAGGTATTGAGAGCGAAAACATCGAACATATGTTGCCAACATCAGCTGCTAAACATAGAAAACAAAAAGCGAAGGTCGGACAAGAAAAACTTGAATCTAGGTGGCACGAAAATCCTCTCCACGGACAGTTTGCAACTCGAAGCAAACACGCTGATGTAGATGAAACCGCGACCCATCAGTGGCTTAGAAGCTCTGGACCTAAAAGGGAAACAGAGGGTTTTATTCTTGCAGCCCAAGATCAAAGTTTGTTTACCAGAAACTATCAAGCTAACATCTTGCATAATGCACTGACCCAAAATGTAGGTTTTGTGAAGACAGGTTGAGACGATTGATCACCTTGTGTCTGGTTGCTCACTATTAACACCGAATGAGTACAAAAATCGACACGACAGAGAGGGCAAGTACCTGCATTGGAGATCTGCAAACACTTTTCTATCAGAATGCAAGATAATTAATACAAACACCATCCAGAGCCAGTTACTGAAGGTAAAGATGCTGCAATCTTGTGGAATTTTCCAATTCACACAGATCGTACTATACAAGCGAATAATCCAGATATCGTCATCAAGGACAAAATAAACAACACCTGCCTGTTTATAGATATGAGCATCCCTTCAGACAGAAACGTCACAATGAATGTGTTCGAGAAGATATCAAAGTATAAAGACCTGGAAATAGAGGTGAAAAAGATGTGGCATTTAAAGACCAAAACTTTGCTGCCTGTTGTTATTGGAGCACTTGGCCTTATAAAGAAAGGTACGGATAAGTTTCTTGAACAAATACCGGGAAATCCAAAATTAGAAGAAGTCAAAAAAATAGTACAGCGCATGTTCTCAGAAGAGCTTTATCGATCTGAAGTGTTTTTGTATTCGTGAATTGACTCGACTGGATGTTTTGATTTGTGGTTGTTCTGCATATTTTTACATGTTTTGTTGATGTTCCATTGCCTCAAACTTCAATCACCCTAGGTCGCTGGTAGTTTGATTTTAATTAGCAGATCCAAGGAAACGTTTGCATAAAGAAATAATAATAATAACAATAATGATAATAATAATAATAATAATAATGATACTACTACTACTACTACTACTACTACTACTACTACTACTACTACTACTAATAATAATAATAATAATAATAATAATAATAATAATAATAATAATAAATAATAATAAATAATAATAATAATAGTAATAATAAAATAATAATAATAATGGTAGTGAAAATCATAATAATTATGATGATGATGATGATGGTGAAAATAATAATAATAGGAACAATAACAGTAATAGTAATACTTATGATAAGTTTAATGATGTTAATAATTATAATTATGATGATGATGATGCTAATAGTAGTAGTAGTTGCAGTAGTAGTAATAATAATAACAGTAGTAGTAGTATTGGTGGTAGTAGTAGTTGTTGTAGTGGTAGTAGTAATAATAATGATATAATAATAATAATAATAATAATAATATAATAATAATAATAGAGTAGTCCATTTATAATAGTTCATCAAAATCACAGCAAGATCATCACAACATGAAAACTACAATTAAGTATCGTGCTTTGACCACGGGGGCTCAAACATGAACCTACCGTTAGAAAACACACAAACATACATATACATACATATATACATGCGCATTTTATATATAATATATATATATATATATATATATATATATATATATATATATATATATTTATTTATTTATATATATATATATATACATACATATATGTACATATATATATATATATATATATATATATATATATATATATATAATATATATATATATATATATGTACATATATGTATATACATATATGTGTGTGTATCAATCAATAACGGATTGGATGATGTCTTTTGGAAATTTCATATCGTATATGTTATTCCAGAGGATATCGTGATCAACAGTATCAAAAGCTTTCGAGTAATCGATGAAACACAGGTATAGGTCTTTCTGATGTTCTCTGTTTTTCTCTATGATCAATTTCAGATTTAGAATCTGGTTTCTGGTACCTTTTCCAGGGTGAAAACCTGCTTGTTCGTCTACAATTTCTTCTCTTAACTTTAAATTCATTCTTTCAGCAATAATTTTTAAAAAAATTTTGCTGCTGTGACTTATTAATGCAAATGTCCTGTATGGGAGTAAAGACTGATTTTACCCAGTCTTCTGGCCATCTTCTTTCATTCCAACTTTTCGTACAAAGTTTGTAGAAGAAGTATTCAACACTTTCGCCAGCATTCTTGGTTAGTTATGCTGTTATTTCATCTATTCCCGGGCTCTTGTTATTCTTTAATTCTTTTATGGCTTTTATAACTTCGTCTAGCAGTGGTGGTGGTTCATCTTCGCTGTCATTGAGTCTAATTAATGTTGTTGTTAGATTGTATAGGTTGGAACAATATTGATTCCATCTATTTTTGACTTTTTTTCCATCACATAAATCTTCAGTTTTGATAGTGTCCATTGTAGGTTTAAATTTTGTGTAATGTTTCGTACTCCTTACATAGAAACAGTTTTCAATTCTCTGGCAATGTTCATTTAAATATTTTTCCTTATCTCGTCGCAATAATCTTTGAATTTTTGTATTTTGTTTTTTGTAAATTACTTCCTCAGCTGGATTATTGATACCCTTTGATTTTAGGGATCTTCTTGTTTCAATTTCACTTAGTGTTTCTTCAGATATCCAGGAGGAATTTGTCTTTTTCTTTTTGGCGATAGTTTCTTAAGCAGCGCTCAGCAGTTCTTTTCCTTCTTCCCACAACTCATTTGGTGTTTTATCATCTTCACATTGATTGAGTATTTCAAATTTGTTTGACACTGTAATTCTGTAATTGTTATCAAGAGTTTTGTAGTCGAGCTTTAGAGGTGGTGTTGGACGCTCCATCTTTTTGAGTCTTATTTGAAAGTCGATAGTTAGTAGTTGGTGGTCACTGTTGCAGTCGGCACCAGGTCTTGTCTTGGCATTTTTTATACAACTTTTCCATTTCGGGTTAAACCCACAATGTTCAATTTGGTTGCGTGTTCTTTTGTCTGGTAAAACCACTGTAAAAAGGTTTTGGGGGGTTTTGGAAAACAATTTTTGGCTATAACGTTTATTTGTACTACAAAATTCAAAAAAATCTCACCTCTTTTTTTTATCCTCCAAGGCAAATTTTCAAAGAGTCTTTTTAGATCTTTTTTTGCCTACTTTGGCGTTGAGGTCTCCCAAAATTCTTTTAATCTCTATTGGGGTTTGTGTCAAAAGTTTTTTGGGAGAGTGTTATAAAAAAATTTCCATCTTTTTCATCACTTCAATTTTGGTTGGGCGTACTTTGTATAATACAAATGTTATGGGGTTTTTCTTTATTCTGATTTTTTAAAAATGCGATCTTTTATTGGGCTGTACCCAATTATTTTTTTTTTCCTTTTTCTTTTTCTTGGGAAAGGAAAATTCCCTCGTTCCCTCCCTAGCCGCTGGGGGGGAAAGCCCCCCCAAGTCAGGCCGGGAAAAATAAAGGGACCTAAAAAAACACCGGGGGGAAGGCAAGGAAAACCACCGTCTAAATTGCAAGAAAAATCATGGAAATCCATGATCGAAACGTCCTGGGGGGGAAGGGCACTGGGAAAAAATTTGTGATTTGCTTTTTTTTTTCTCGTGAGAACCCTAGAACCCCGTGAATAAATTTCCTTCTTCTTTTCCAGAAAAACCGTTTGTTTTCTTTGTTTTAAAATTTCCATTATTTTAAAAGGGTATCACTGATTCTGTTTTTTGAATTTTATCTTCCATTTCTTTTAAGACGTATGCACTTTTACCCATTCTTTCTTTTTCCTTACGTTCCACGTTCCCGATTTTTAATGTTTTTTAAATTGGAATGTTTTCTTTGTCTTTTGTTTTCCCAGGCATTTTAACATTGTCAGCCGGGTTCCCATAAACAACGCACCCCTTGATAACCCACGCGACGGGCGGTGGTATGAATTATCATTTCTGTTTTAAAATCTTGGTGTAGGGTTTTTGTCAGGAAAAAGAAAAGTTGAGGGGAATCCCCCAGGCTCCTTTCACTCGCAGTCTCCAACTAACTAGGAGGAACATCTCTGCCCCTTTGAAAAAAGTTACACTGCAATACCCCGACTATTGTTTGGTGAAACCGTATCGTAAACCGAAGGTGTTTTCAGCAAAATTCCCCTGTCCTGCTGCCGACAGCTTCACCGCAACCTGGGATAGGGGTCAATAGGGTGCTACCTTGTCAAGGGGAAACCCCCTTTCAGTTTTTTGGCTTACCCACGATTTTATTATATTATATATATAATTTTATATATATAATATATAAAATATATATATTATTATTATATATATATTATATATATATAATACTATATAATATTTTTGTATTAAATATATACATACATATATAAACATACATTTATACATATGTATTTGTATGTATGTGGTGTGTGTGAGTGATTGGTGTGTGTGGGTCTGTGTGTTGTGTGTGTGTGTGTGGGTGTGTGTGTGTGTGTGTGTGTGGGGGTGTTGTTGTGTGTGTTGTGGTGTTTGTTGTGTGTGTTGAGTTTGAGTGGTGTGGTGTGGTGGTTTTGTGTGTTTTGTGTGGGGTGTGTTTGTGTTTGGGGGGTTGGGGGTTTGTGTGTGTGTGTGGTGTGTGGATGTGAAAAATAAAATAATAAAAAAAATATGAAATGATAATGATAATAATAAAATAAAATTAAAAATGATAATAATAACAATAAATGTGATAACAATAAAACAACAATAAAAAAAGATTATGATAATAAAAACATCAATACCAAGACAATAAAAAAAAGATATAAAATTATAATATGGTTCCTTCATCGCTATATGAAAATAAAAAAATACTACTAAATCCATTTTTTTGGTTACATAATTTTTTTCCAAAAGTTTTCTCTTTCGGCATTGCAACGTTTTGCAGAAAGTTTAAAGGCCCCAATAAAAAATGAATAGATAAATAGTACCGCTAAAACGGTTGTAAAGCCTGAAAAACACAAAAATACATGAAAACCTGTTTTTTCAAAAATTCCCCAGGGAAAAAAAAGCCCAGACGAGTAGCCCAAAACGACAGTCCATGAGTAAAATTTCTCCCCAAAAGGCTATTCTGAGCGCCCTCCCGCCCACAAGTGCCGCGCCTCACACCTACTTATGGAAACCATCAGCAGCGGCGGACCCCATAAAAAACGAAGTACCGTAGAGTCATTTTTGAGAAAGAAATAAAAACTTTTAATTCATATCACACAATTCAGTCCACCATCCCTGGGCCTTGTAAAATTTTTTTAAAAAAAAAAAATTTTTATATATAAATTCTATTATTATTTACATTATATATACACATATGTAAATTTTTTGTATATATATAATACAATATATGATATATTTTAATATTTTAAAATTTTATTTTATATATATATATATATATGGGGGGGTGTTTTCCCCGCTGGTGATTGAACGATGGGGTTGGTAGCCTAGATGTGTTAAGTGCTTGATCCTTCTCGTTTGCAGCTTCCACCCCCGGGTAGCTCAGTGCAAAAAGGGGCAGCTTTTGCATAAGTCTCCCCTGCCAGGTCCCCAACCTTCCCTCTCAAGACTTCTGAGGCCCCCTTGTGCCACCCTGGGGAAAAAATATATTACCCATGATATATATATATTATATAA
>NW_023650438.1:0-5992 GCF_015228065.2 Penaeus monodon | reverse complement strand
GGGGGGGGAACCCATCACGATTCCCATTCTTGCCCTTTGGAAGCTGGAAAAGGTTCCAAAGGGACAATACGTGATTTTCCCAGGGGGAAGGGCCCGGGGGATTGTGTAGGTCCAGGAGAGAGCTAGATCTTTGTAAATTTGTAGAAACCTCTTTACAAATTGGAATTTTCTTTTCCCACCCCCCCCACCCCCATGGGTCCAACGGGGGGAAGCTTAGTTGGGGCTAAAAACCCCCAACAGCCCAGGGGTAAAAAGGGGAAAATTTTACCCCAGCCACTATTACAGTACTGATGGCGCGGGGACCTAGGCGCTCCCAATAAAAAAGCATTGCTTGCCCCTAGCCAATTTGCCCAAGCGATTGACTTGACCGGCCTTGATAAAGCCCCTGCAAAACCAGAAAAAAGGACCAAAGGGGGGTTGTTAGGGGCAGGGCGAGCGGGGAGAAATCATTCAACCTCCGGGGATCCTTCTCCTGGTAATAGGGGAAAGCCACGCACGGAAAAGACACGGGGAGAGTTTCCCTGGTCCCAAGATGGAATGAAACCAGGGGGGGTGCACCACCCCTTCATGGGCCCTTTGGTGCACCAGGAAGCCTTTTTGTCTCACCCCTAAACTGGTGACCCCCCCCCGGGAGGGTACCCCTCTGGCCGGGCTCACCAGTCATTGGGACCTCAAGCCCCCCCCCGCGGCAAGGCGGTTTCCCCTTGGGGGGGGTATAGTGCCAGAGTAACAGAGTGTGTACGAACGACCATGGCGAGCCCGGGTTGAGTGTATGTTTTGGAAAAGCACGGGGCCCTGGCGCTCAAACCCTCCCACCCGGCCTGATTTGAAAGGGAATAATCACCTCAGAAAAGGGACAAAAAACCTCTTCCTGTCCCATCAGGAAAGGGGGAGGGAGAAAAACCCGGGGCCCCCCGTTTTGGGCCAAAACACCACCTCCTCAACCCTCCCCCCTTTATGCGAAGGATTGTTTCCCAATGAGCAGGGGGATAAAAACAAATGGATTGCCTCCCGATACGTGCTGATGACGAAAGGTTTCCCATCTCGTTCGGGGAAAAAAAAGAAGAAAAATAAAGACCACTTTATGGGGACTCCAGAAAATTTGGCCCAAAAAAACCCCAACCGAAAAAAAAAAAAACCCAACGTAAACCCCTTTCCCCCCCCCGGGACAGGTAAAAAAAAAATGGCCTTTAGGGACACGAAATTCCCGGGTGGGATAAAATCAGGGGGTCCCAGTTCCCGCCCACCCCAAAAGGGGGAAAGGGCCCCGCTTGGGACATGGTCCCAAGGGGAAGGGACTTTCCTCTCACGAGGGAGCAAAAAAAAACGTCCCTTGATGGTTAATGATTTCCCCCAGAAAAAAAGACGAAATCACCCAAAAAGGGGCAAAAAGATACGGGGAACACCGGGTTTCCCGGGTTTCCCGAAGGGGGCCCTTTTACCGCATGGAAGTACTGCATCTTCCAGGTGATTTTAAAGCTCGGAGGATTTACAAGGACGGACACCCCAAAAAAATGGGTCAAAAATGTAGGGAGAAAGAAACCCGCCGCCCCCCTAAAGAGTTTCCAATACTTTGGAAAATAAAATAAGCCGAGCTCCATTCAACCTTTGGTTCCAAAATTGTGGTCTCCTACAAAATCAGGGTTAGGCCCCGGAGCTAAATACTGCAGGAAAAAAAAAAAAGGGTTGTTTTCTTCCCCGGGGAGAAGCTCACCAAAACAAAGGGCCCCCCTGCAAGAAACAACGAGAAGGACAACAAAAAACGAAGGGCCAGTCAAACCCTCGTTTAAGAGGGTGCATTAGGTCGGAGCGCAAGGTTGAGGCCTGGCACCCTAACTGATCCCCCAAGGGCCCCCAAGCGCACATACCCCCCCCCCCCTGCCCCGACAGCGGGGTGGTGTGCCCCGCTCGGGTACACCCCACCCAGGCCGGTGATGTCAGACCTACAGGGAAATTCCCCCAACTGGGCCCGGGGGGGTTTCCCCTCCCAGGAAAAAAGGCCCCAGAAAATAACCAATGGTGAAAAAAACAAAGGGGAAAAAGCCGAGGAAAAAAAGAAGCCCAGGGAAAAAATTTGCTGAATTGAAAAAAAAAAAAAGTTTAAGGGAAAAAAAAGGATAGTTTTAGAAGGGAAAAATTTTTCCTTTAAAAATGTTTGGATGTTGAAGAAAAGCTAAGAGGTCTCTGATATTATACACGATAAAAATCGATGAATCATCTGAAAACGGTTTACGACAGTGAAAATAAAGCTGATTTCAAGAAAGGAAGAAGTTGGGAAAAACAAACCCGGTTTCGGATATTTAACCCTGAGGAAAAAAGCTCAAAAAAAAGATGCAACAAATATGTAATGCTATACAAGACATATATGGGAGGGCTAAAGGGTTCATCAGACACCGATTTACCAAAACAGCTAATCATAGGGGGTGATGGGGACAAGAAAACCAAAATTTCGTGGAAATACGTGGTGCAAAACCCTAGAATTTAAAGACCTTTCTTTTCTATATTCATAACAATAATTTTTGACGTTAGCTATTTAAAAAGAGCCCTTCACATCGCCCCTAAAATAAAAACCGCCCCTAGAACTAGAAGAATTCCCCCGGGTACGAAAAACAAAAATGGGCAAACCTATTTGGTTGTGTCAGTAAAAAACCCTAACCGGGATAAGTGGTGTAGAAGTCTGATGGGAAAAAATGTACAAAATTTAGGGATTTTCATGCGTAAAATGTATTGCAAGGGATAGAAAGGGTTTTAAAAAGATTCACTACCCAATTTTTAGAATCACGACACAATATGCAGGGAGATTTTTAAAGCTTTGACATTATACATTTTGGGGATAGTTTTAATGAAAATGGCGAAGTTCCGACATTTTTGGGAAAAAAAAAATCTATGACAGTATATGATACAGAAAGGGAAACCCCACGTGGCGGGAGGCAGGCTAGATTACGTAATAGGAAGGGATCTTGGGGCAAAGGAAAAACGTCAGAAGATGAGTTAATCAGGAACCCCTGGGCAATAGTAAGAGATATGCCGTTTTATAATAGGTTTAATCTGCAAAAAAAAAATAGGCTTAAAAATTTTTATTTCCCCCTTACAAACACCACTTTTAAAAAAACGTATTTTTGAATGATTAAACGATTAAAAGTAACGAGTGTTTTAAATTTTCTATGAACATGACGAAAATGATCACTTTTTACTACAACCCCTGGGTCGGGCTAAGGAAAACCTTTAAAAAGCAAAAACTACAATGGGGGAAAAACAACCTAAATGGGTCGGGGACCCCAGACCTTTCGGGAAACAAAAGCGAGTTTTGGAGCTTTTTATATCTACAAGCAAGACAAAACCCGTGACAACCTTATTAGTTTTTAAGGGTAAAAAAAAAATCTACGGGGAAAAAAAATTTTTATACGGAAAATGAAAACTTTATACAGTTTCCCACAAAGCATTAACAATAACATTTTCAAAAGTCGAGGTTGGAAAAAAAAAACGACTTTTCAGGGAAAAAATAAAATAACACCCCCCAGTTCCAAAAGATCCTCTTCACAACCTTTTTCAATAGCTGGAGCGTCCAATGTTTTGAGCGTCAGGGCTAAAAAATTGCACGTTTAATTTGCCCTTGAGATTGGATGTTTTGATAAAAGATCCTTTTGACTTTTTCTGAGATTAATGAGTGGGAACTGAAACAATGCACAATCAAAGGGAAAAGGGGTTTCCCCCCAGGTAAGGGAATTATTATAGTTTCCCCCAAAAACAGGCCGGGTAACCCCCTTTCCCCAAAAATTTAAATTGAAAATTATTTAGGGAAAAATTAATTTTAAAAAAAAAAAATTTCCCCAACTTTACTTTTTTTAAAGTTTAGAAAAAACACAATAAATTTTTAAAAGGGGAAAACTTAGAAATTTTCAAGAAATTTTAAAAACTCTAAAAATTTTTTTGTTTTCAAAAGTCTTTGTTAAAACTTTTTTTTAGAAAAAATTGAAAAACTTTCCAGGGGTTTTAGGGCTTAAACAGATTGCTTTTTTCGGGGGAAGAATATTTAAATTTTTTGAATTGGGGCCCAAATTTCCCCATCGTAAGTTATAAACAGGGGGCCCCAAAAGCCACTTGGGGGGGAAACCATTATGTTTATGGGAATTTTCAAGTCTTACAAGAGGGTGGAAAATTATCACAAAAAGCACAAAAAGGGGGCCATGAGTGGGGATTAGTCAGCATAAAAAAACAATGGCTAAAAACCCCATGTACCCTCCCCCAACCCACCTTTCACATAGGGGACCAGGCGGGGCCCATGAGTTAAAAGTATAAATTTTTTGGGGGGGAACGTAAATGATGCAAACCTGCCCCTTTCCCAAAAAGAAGAAACTTTGGGAGAGATAAAAAACGGGTTGAAAGTTCTGGGGGGGAAAGAGAACGGGACTTTTAATTTTAAGCTTTTCTGGGACGTTTTTAATTTAAATTTTATAAGGTCAGTTGAAAATTTCCCAGGCATTTTACTTTTTGCGGTGTAAAGAACAGAAAAAAATAGCTAGGGGGTAGTGCAAAATGAATTTTGGGGGATTATCCCCCCGGCGACCGAAAAACCGCAAGGTTTAGGAACACGGGGATCAGAATTAAAATTTAAACCATCCTTTTCTGATAGGATAATATTTATTTCCAATTTTTGGGGGTCAAAGCTTGAGGGAACCGTTTTATCTTTAAAGTTTTCCCAAAAAACAAGGGCAACATAAAATCACACAAGCAGACGGATAATCAAAACACCTGATACACAAAATCTCCTTGAACGTTCAAAGTTAAGCCCCAAATTAGTAAATACCAAAAGGCTTTCCCCTTTCCCCCACCTTTTTAAAAAATTAACACTGTTTCTTACCCCTTACATTTTTGCCACAAAAAAAAAAAAAAAAAAAAAGGTATATAACTGTGTTAACAAATGGGGTTAGCAACGGAAAAGGAATAGAGAATCTAGGGGCGAGATTTATACGAGCGTTACGCTGAAAGGATCCCTACGGGCTAGACACCAAAAATGGTTGTGCTTTTGGGGTTTTATTTCAAAAATGGCTTTCTACAAAATAGACTTTTTTATGAATGTGCAAAATTGGGCCAGCACACACAAACGGAATTGGGAGGATGCTCTTTTTAACGGAATTCTTTTGTCTCAGGGTTCCCGGGAATAGTTTCGGACTCTCAAAGTATTTTTGGGGACACTAAATTCTTTTAAAACAGGGGGGGCGATGGGGGAAAATTTTGAGTTAAAATTAAAAGGAAAAGTAACTTATGCAGTAAAGCGCAATTTCAACGTTCCCAAATTTTTATGGATACCATCTCTTTTGGGATACGCAAAAATAGTGTAAAAAATAGATCTTGGGGGTTCCCCCTGCTAGGGGTTGGGCCCGTATTTAAAAGTTCTATAAGTAAGAACTAGTAGATTGACAAACACTCAAGGCCGAAAACGTACCATAAGGCACAAAGATCAGTATAAGATAAGAAAAAACCCTTTCCCATGGGTGACACCCAAGGCAAAACCCGGGCAATGTGACGTTTGGTTTTTACCCGAAAAAAGTGAGGTTACAGAATATATTTCACGTTGAAGAAGTGCAGATGAATCAGATGTAGGGAAATGTAACGAAGAAAAAAAAAGCAACGCTTTAGACTATATCTAAAAAGCCATGGGATCCCGCCTTTTTAGACCCCCTAAATGTGAATATATTAATTTTTATCGATATAGGAAAAATATACTCGAAAATTTCTTTTTAATATATTATATAATATAATATATTAAAATAATAATAATAAATATAATAGATATAAAATATAATATATACACAAAGGAATTAAAATATATTTTAAATATTATATTTTAAATATAAAATAGATAAATTATATATATATATATATTTATAAAACACACGGAAAAAGAAAATAGAGAGAAAATTTGAATATATTATATAAAATATATATATAGATATATAATATATATATATATATTTTCACGGAAAATATA
>NW_023650436.1:0-5993 GCF_015228065.2 Penaeus monodon | reverse complement strand
TTTTTTTTTTTTTCCCGGGGGAAACCCTCAAGATGGCACGACGGCAATTTGGTTGGGGGTTCGAGTCCCGGGTGGCGCGTTGCCCTTGGGCAAAAAACTTCCCCTCGATTGCTACCAAAAAAAGGGACATACCCCCCCTTGAGAAGCAAACGAAAGGTCGTAGGGGAATCCCCGCCGGGGTAAAAAACCGCGGTTGTTTAGGAAGGCATCCAATGGAAAAGGGTGTCACGCCAATAACCTCTCGAAAAAGAATTGAGGCGAGCATGTCATCGTTCTTCTGTCATTTAGAGATCAGTGATTGAGAAACGCTCCGACCATGAGAAAGGTTTTCGTCTGACAACGTTTTACAAAAAACCCCTCATATGCCCAGCAGCGGTTATGTTCCCCGCGAATTTAGTTTTTTTAAGTTTCGGCCTCTCAAGACCGGTAATTGAACTTAACTGCAAACGAAAAGGCACCGATTATCAAGATGGGTTCCTTCCCCTTCGGGCTGCGAATTACCCCTCTTGGATTTGGGGGGATTTTTCTTTCCCGGGAATTCAGGTGAAAGGAGTGACGTTAACTTTCAGTGTGAAAAGACGTGTGGATGCGTTTTAATCTACTGGTGGCTTATAGGTATAAAACATAATTAAGGGGGACTCACACCGAGGGGGAAAGCTACGCTAAATGATGCCCCCGACCCTTGTTTTGAAGCGGCCTATCACTAGGGGCCGCAGAAACAAAGTTGGAAGGACAAAGTTTGGTAATACATTGTCTTTGCAAGAGTTGGAAGACGTGAAAAAAAAGTCAAACCATATTCAGATTTCTTACTGCTGTAGGGATTTCAATAAAAGGGGGCTAAAAACTCATTGGCGTGGGGGGGGGCCGGGGGATTCCCGAATACTCGGGCCATGTGCTAACGGGTGTTTCTAAAAAAAACGCCCCACCCGGCGCTGATCAAGTCACGCGCGACGTACATTCCGCCCTGCTTCGCATTCGGTGTGAAAACACTTATGATAATAATCTTGGTTTTTTTGGGGGGGGGGTTTTGTTTTTGTGGTGTTTTGTGTGGTGGGTTGTGTGTGTTGGGGGTGTTTGGTTTTTTTGTGTTTTTTTGTGTGTGTGTGTTTTTTTTGTGGGTTTGGGGGGGGTTTTGTGTGTTTTTGTGTGTGGTGTTGTGTTTTTTGGTTTTGTGTGTGTGGTGTGTGTGTGTGGGGTGTTGTGGTGGGCCCTGCGTGGGATGCCCTGACCGCTGATGTAAGGTTTACACAATATAACGGCTCAACATATTTAACATATACATAAACATTAAAAAAAAAACATCATTTACATTTCATACATGATACGAAAAAAAACTAAAAACAAGCAAAATACACCCTTAATGAAGATGGCAAATTTTTTAAAGTAGGGTTTTTGTGAAGGACTCCCTTCTGGAGGCAGCCAAAACCCCATCTCTAGCAGATTCAGTTGGTTGAGTATTTCCAGCCCTTAACCTAATGGTACTGAACTAAGGACTCAACCTAAGTCTTTTCCTCCCACATGTACTCTACCAACGCAACTGAGGGAAAAAAAGATGATTTTTGTAAACTTGTTCCTGGGCGATAGCGTACTTGAAAAATTTTAATTGTACAAGACGATTCAAAACGCCCCCTTTTTAAAAAACTCGTTGAGTATCCACAAGAAGAGGATTTCCAGAATGTGGAGTTCCGGGTACCGATCGTAGAAGGTTGTGGTACTCTTTCGGTCCACCCCCTGTACCCCCGATGCCGCCCCGGGGTTTCATCAGGACAGACTCTGATGGCGTCTCCGGTGTTTTGCTTGGCTTTTGGGCAGACCGACAGTTTGTAAATGTAGGCACTTTCAAACATGAAATGTTTAACACCAAAAATAGTCCATTACTGCCGTCTAACAGGCCGAACTTTTTTTGCAAAAATTGCGATGACAAAACAACTGGCTGATAAAAAATCTTAGTTTGACCCTGGTTGAAGGGGCACTGCGGAGGGACAAAGAACGTAAGGCAGAAATATTGTGAGAGATGTAGGGCCACCCTAGGTATTGGCCTTGCCCCAACTTTTCAAGCCCCCGGAAAACTAATTCCCCAAAAGGGCTGAGTTTTAGCCAAAAAATCTTGATCCTGATATAGGAGTGTTTTGGGGTACTTCATCCAGGTTATCATTGGCAGTCTGGTCCCTTCCCCCGGGTGAGGGGGGCGGCATTCCCACTTAGAGTGGTCCCCGGCTGGCACTCCAGAATTACCGAGCTATTACCCCTGCTCAGCAAACTTAGGGGGGGCTCTTTTTAGCCCTTTGGGGCACTGGAATTAAGGGATCAGAGACCAGAGCAATGTGGATCCCACATGGTTGCCCCTGCCAAAAGATCCTTGCCTTGAGTCACGTAATGTGTTGTGGTTTCCTTGCGTGGGCTACTTGCGCATACATCAAATTCAAAGGAGCCATTTGGTTCGGGGGAAAATTGTTAATATTATACTCTCTCGAAAAACCCTGAGGTGACTGGAATCATAAAATAAAGCTATATGCAGGTACAACAGTGTATAATTATATAGCGGGTAACTCCCCTCATAATGATAAAAAAAACTTGCATGACTTTTTTTTATTTGTTGTCAAAATTTAATTGGCCATTTTCTCGTTATGCAGTTCTTTAAAAAATGCAAAGGGCACAGGACCCTTTTACAAATTTAGCAATCTAATAAGAAGTTTTTAGACGTGAAATATTTAATCAATATTATCTGAAAGTTTTGCAATTTTTTGTTTCTATTATTTTCATTATGGGGTTTTAAATTTGCAAGTGAAATTTAATTTATTTTAAGGGTAGCTTTAAAATATGAGAATGGAGTGTGGATCGAGTCGATGCAATTTTTGGACTCATTAAATTTTACAAAGAAAATTCTATAAAACCTTGTAATACCCCCTCAGAGAATTCTTGTAGGATTAAAACAAAACATTTTAAAAAAGATGGAACCATACTCTCTGCATCCACGTGTCCCCAGACACACCGCCGTTTTATGTGGGGTGTGTTATACACACAAAACACACAAATATATATATTATATATTTAAAAAAAAATTATATATATAAAAAATTTTATTTTTAATAAAACAACACACAAAACCACAACACCACACACACCCATATATATATATATTATAAATTATATATATATATATAATAATATTATATATATATATATTTGTGTGTGGTGTGGGGTGTGTGTGTGGTTGTGTGTGGTGGTGTTTGGTTGTGTGTTGGGGGTGTGTGTGGTGTGTGTGGGGTGTGGTGTGTTTGGTGTGGCGTTTGGGGTGTTATCTAAAAATATACTATATTTTTATATGTATAAAATATATATATATATATATATATATTATATTTATAAAATATTATATGCAATAATAATATATTATTATAAAATTTTAAAATCATATATAATTAATAATTATATATTATATATATAAATATATATATTATATATAATTATAGATAAAAGACATGTGGGTGTGTGGTGTGGGGGTTTGTGGGGGTGGGTGGTGGTGGTGTGTGTGTGTGTTGTGTGTGTGTGTGTGTTTTGGTGTGGGGTTTTGGTATATTACAAATAACAAAATTTTGTATATATAATATATATAATATTATATTATATATTATTATAAAAAATTATATTTATGATAGATGACATATATGATATCTACAAAATTACAAATTTAAATTTATATACGTAGTATTAGACACACACAAACAGTTAACACCAACACACAAAATAAAAAAAAAATATATAAAATTATATAAATTATATATATAATAAATTTATATATTAAGAAATAAAAATTTAAATAATATATATATATATAAATTAAAAATTTATATATAAAAAATTATATATTATAAGTATATTATTATATGTAGTAATATAGTATAAAATGTATATATAAATTAGGTATAAAACATATATAGCTAATAATATAATATATAATATTTATATATATATATATATATTATATTATATAAATATATATATATATATAACATACACACCGCACACAGGGACGCAGAAAAACAACATCAATTCCCCCTCTGGAAAAAATCGTAAGAAAAACATTTTATTTTTTTTGGGGTTTAGATTTTTTCCCAAAGGTTTTATATTAAAATTTTTTGGTTGTGTTGTATCTTGTTTTTTGTTATTTCGTTGATTTATTTTCAGTTTTAATGTACATATTTTTTAAAAATGTGTCCTTGTATAAGCAGATTCGATAAGGAAACAGTTTTTTGGTGCCCGGAACTTAATAAAGGAAATGCGCATGGTGGGTTTCCTGCTGTCCTGTCCTCCAATTTACAATACGAACCGTTTCCCCCCGTGGGGCATTTGGGAAATACATATGTATATAGGATAATCATTTATTATATATTTTACACAAACCCACCCAAAACAACACACACCAAACACACCAATATTAAATTTTTAAAAAAATTAATATAATATATATATATAAATATTATAATATATTTCGAACTTATACACAACACCACGGTATATGTAATTAATATAAATATAAAAAAATAAAAAAT
This sequence comes from Penaeus monodon, assembly GCF_015228065.2. NCBI lineage: Eukaryota > Metazoa > Arthropoda > Malacostraca > Decapoda > Penaeidae > Penaeus > Penaeus monodon. Next base: position 1,440 of record NW_023650436.1, on the reverse strand, counting down.
AATAAATAAATATAATAATATATTAAATATTTAAAATTTTTATTAGAAACCAAACACGCACGTATATAATATAAATTATATATAAATATATATATATATATAAAATTTTTATACACCACACACACACAACACACACACCACACACACACAAAAACACACACACACACACACACAACACAAACAAACTATATTATAAAATATTATATATATATATTAATATATATAAATATAATATTCTTCTTTTTTTAACGTAGGGTTTATGTTTTTGGGCCCCCGTGGGCACAGCGATACTTAATTAATTTTTTGTTTGATGCTCTTGGGGTGAGTAGTGGTAGGGTCCCCAGTTCTTTTCCTCGGGAGGGCCGGTGACCTTTTAGGGAAAACATTTCTCTTTTTATCCGGGGTGGGACCAGGACGACTTTTGGGGGGGCTTGGCCACCCAGTGGCTGGTGGGGCAACGAGGTGAAGTTCCTTGCCAAGGGAACAAAGCACCGGGCCCGGGACTCGAACCCTCGAACCCGATTGCCGTCGTGACAGTCTTGATCCGACGCCTAACCCCTCGGCCACCCCGGGGCCCCTCTCTCTCTCTCTCTTCTCCTCCTTCTTCTCCCCCCTCTCTCTTTTTTATTTTTATTAAATTTTAAAAAAATATAAATAATACAAAAACACAAAAATATTTTTTACACACACACCCCACAAACACAACACACACCCCAAATAAAAAAAATATATTATATATATATTATAAATAATTTTTATATATATAAATATATATATATATAAATTAATAATAAATATTTAAATATATAAAAATTATATTTTTTTTTAAAATATATTATATATAGGTATATATATATATATATATAATATATATTTATTATATAATATATTGTGGGTGATATATATATATATAATATATATATATATATTAAAATATAATAATTTTAATATTAATTTTGTGTTTTTTTGTGTTTTGTGGTGTAAGTATATATATATTATTATAATATAAAATATATATATATATAATTATTTATTAATATATATATATATATATAATATATTAAAAATATATTAATATAAACGAAAATATGGATTTAAAAAAAGGTATTTATAAGAAAAAAACAGGAAGGGGAGGGAGAAAACTGGGGACATGGGTTTTAAGTTCCACAACGCAGAGCAGCAACCGCACCGATATCAAAGGGTGGTGACTAGCAGGCAGGGGCACACGCAGGGGACAGGCTGCCCACCGGGGGAAGGACAGGTAAGCCCCTGCATGGAAGGCCGCCCCGAGAGAGCAACTCCAGGGCGAGGCGTAGCTGGACGCGCCCTTGCGACCACATGCAGAGTCCCGACATACCAGGCTATCATTCACTACCAGCCCGGGGCCCCTGCTTCTGCTGGTACTGGTTAACGATGGCTTGGGGGGGGGGGGGGGGGGGG
>NW_023650435.1:15828-32471 GCF_015228065.2 Penaeus monodon | reverse complement strand
TAATTTATATATATATATATATATATATATTATATTATATATATATATATATATATATATATATATGGGTGGGTGCTTCACGTGCAAGGTGATTTGAAGCGGTGTGGTAGCCTAGATAGTGTTAAGTGCTTGCATGCCTTCTCGCTTGCAGCTTCCACCCCTGGCTAGCTCAGTGCGAAAAAGGGAGCAGCTTTTGCATAAGTCTCCCCTGCCAGGTCTCTCCATCATCAAGACTTCTGCAGTGCCTCCTCTTGGCCATGGGTAACTGGGCACCTTGTGGTCCCAGGCTAAATCTGTGGGGGATCTCGGAGCAGCAGGAGGCCCCAGAGGTACGGAGCTATGGCCCACCGGCATGTGGACACGCCCTGGCTCTGTACCAACTCCTGCCCCCTAACCACCCTGGGCTAATGGGGTGGCTCGGGGGAGGTGGGCCCTGCCAGTCCTCCTCCCCCCCAGAAAGACCCACTGGCAACGTCAACGATAAATGGAAATGCTGGGGGGAGGGGTGTAGTCCCTCCCACCCAGCAAGTAAGGCGGTCTGTGGGTCCCGCTGGGAGGGCAAATGTCAGGGTGTAGGATTGGAACGAGAGTTACTCGTCCCACCTGCACCCCTGCAGGCACCAACCCACCATGAAGCTTGTGGGGCAAAGCCCTCGGGAACCCCACAGGCGGATGGGCGGTCCCACAGCCTGCCGACTCCCTTTATCTGGGGCTGTGTCGGCGGGGGTGGCAGAGGTGGTGTGCACCCGGAGTGACCACCCGACGCTCAATCTCAGGCGTCCGGTCCTTGCGGCAAGGAGAGTGGTTACCTCTGCTATTGCGGGAATTAAAGCGACTGGGAGTTGAGGGGGCTGCCCTCTCAGAGGTGAGAAGACCTGGTAGCGGCACGATCAGTGTGGGTGGTTACACCTACTACTGGTCTGGCCGCAGCGATGGTCACCACCTCCAGGGTGTAGCCATAGCCATCTTCAGCCGACTTCAGCCCTCGGTAGTTGAGGTGACACCGGTTGATGAGCGTATTATGGCATTGAGACTGAAGCATGCTTTTGGCTTCATGTCTCTTATTGCTGTATATGCTCCTACCGATGTATATAAAATTGATGTGAAAGAGGCGTTCTACGCCAAACTCGCATCTGTGGCAGATGATTGCCCCTTGGTGAGATATTCGCATTGTTCTGGGTGACTTCAGTGCAGTATCCGGCTGTGACCAAGCTGGTTATGAGATGTCTGTCGGCCCCCATGGCTCGGGAGTTGATCCCAGCAGCGAGAATAGCCTCCTTCTCCGGGACTTTGCTAGGTCCCAGAAAATGAGGATCTCTGGCTCCTGGTACCAGCGCTCCAACCGGCATCACTGGACTTGGTACAATGATACGGATATAAGGAGATCGACCACATTCTTGTTAGCTCGTGATCGAGGATCCTCCAAAACTGCAGATTTTACCGGAGTGCCGAGTTCTGTGGCACCAACCATAGGCTGGTTATGGCTACTCTGCAGGTCCACTTCAAAACTCCCCGTCCCTCCAGTGGCCACCCTAAGGTGTTTCACCTGGACAGACTAAGGGAGGAGGAGTGTGCCCGTGGGTTCACCATGGCAGTCTCTGAGTCATTCACGGAACTCGACAACCTGACGGACCCAGTTGCTCTGTGGGAGCTCTTCCAGCACGTAACACTCGAAGCAGCTCAGGAGTCCATTGGCGTACGCCCGAGGGCAAGGCAGAATTCCATCTCCCTAGAGACATTAGAGGCCACTGAAGTGTGTCGCAAGGCTCGGCTGAATGGCAATCAAGTCTAGCATCACTGCATGGTGCGTAGGGCTTGGACACTGCTGAGAAGGGACAAGGAACAGTTCATTAGGAATCTTGCTGAGGAGGTTGAAGGTCATTTCTTTGTAAATGACCTTCGCCCTGCCTACCAAGCCCTGTGAAAGCTGAACTCTAAGACCTCCTCACGGATGACTGCAGTCCGGTCAGCGGATGGACAGATCATCTCAGATCATGTTGGGGTTCGTGAACGTTGGGCTGAGTATTTTGAGCAGTTGTACCAGGTAGACCCTCCAACAGTTAGCTTGGATGCAAGCAATGTCACAGTGCCTGTGCCGGACCCACCCATCAGCGAGGAACCTCCTACCCTAACAGAGGTTAAGATGGCGATATCCAAGCTGAAGAGTGGGAAAGCTGCAGGCATATGTTATATCCCTGCTGAACTGCTAAAGGCTGGGGGTGAACCTATGGCTTGGGGCCTGCATACAGTCCTGATTGCCATCTGGCAGTCTGGTACCATCCCCCCTGACATGCTGAGGGGCGTGGTCATCCCTCTCTGGAAGGGGAAAGGGGATCGTTGCTATTGTAGCAACTACCGTGGCATTACACTGCTCAGCATACCAGGCAAGGTTCTTGCCCACATTCTTCTGAAACAGATCTGCAACCACGTACTGAGGCATCAGAGACCGGAGCAGTCTGGATTCACTCCTGGCAAGTCCACGATAGACCGTATACTAGCACATTGAGTAACTGTGTAACACTGTCGTGAGTTTGGTCATGGGTTGCTTGCAACCTACATCGACCTCAAGAAGGTATTTAACTCGGTGCATCATGAATTGCTATGGGAGATCCTGACACTCAGGGGAATTCTGGCATAGATTATTAGCCTAATGGCAAGCCTTTATATTGGTACTGAAAGTGCTGTAAAGTGTGGTGGGGGTATGTCGAACTTCTTCCCTGTTAATTCAGGGGTGAGGCAAGGCTGTGTCCTTGCACCAACACTTTTCAACACCTGTATGGACTGGATAATGGGTAGAGCTACTAGCCAAAGTCAGTGTGAGCAACACTAGGCAATATCAAGGTCTCAGATCTTGACTTTGCCGATGATGTTGCTATCCTATCTGAGTCCTTGGAGTCACTGGTGGCGGCTCTTGATGCATTTAGCAATGAGGCGAAGCCTCTAGGCCTAGAGGTCTCCTGGGCCAAGACCAAGATTCAGGATTTTGGGGGCCTGTTAGGGGAACCCGTTCAGTCGATCCATGCTTGCGGCTAGGACGTTGAACTTACAGAGACTTTTACATACCTTGGTAGGGTAGTCCGTATCTTTGGGCTGTCAAACCAAGAAGTCAATAAACGGATTGGTCTGGCAACAGGAGCCATGAACTCAATCAACTGCCAGTTTTGCTCTATGGAACTGAAACCTGGACCCTATCCAGTGTCTTGGAGTCTCGTCTTGATGCCTTTTATAACAAGTCTCTTCGCCAGATCATTGGGTACAGTTGACAGGACCACGTGTCCAACCGGCGGTTACACTGTGAGACTGGCATGGGACCCGTTACTTGCATAATCCAGGATCGGCAACTTAGGCTATACGGCCACCTAGCTCGTCTCCCTGTGGATGACCCTGTCCATCAGGATGTCTCTCTGCATGACAACCCTGGGTGGTGGATACCTGTGGGATGACCTAGGACATCATGGCTTAGGCTCGATGAAACCATGTCGCGAGGAATTAGAGATGGGCCGTGGGCCTGCCTGGAGAATCGCCTCGAGGGATCCTCGTGGCTGGAAGCGAAGAGTGGATGCGGCCATGCGCCCTCGTCGGCGTTAGCCCCTTGATGATGATGATGATATATATGTGTATATATATGTGTATATATATATATATATATATATATATATATATATATATATCATCACCATTAGCCTGAATCAGTCCACTGCTGGACATAGGCCTCTCCCAATCTTTTACAACTTTGTCTGTCTTGCATTTTTTGTTTCGAGTCTTGGCTCCCAAATTTCGTTATGCCATCTTGTCATTGGTCTGGCCTTGGCCTCTTTATGTTATCTAAGCCCAGTTTTGTCCTTGGCCTCTTTATGTCATCCTGTCTCCGATATATATGACCTGCCCATTTCCCATTCCACTTTTGTCTGTTCCTTGATCCACGTCGCCCTCATCCGATCTATCATCAGCATCAACCTCTCCATCCCTCTCACCCTGGCACTTATCATATAGTCTCCAATAATTTGGTTGTATTCTATGTTTCTGATCCATAGCTATAACTCGGAGGATTCCTAGTTAAAGACTTTTCTTTTTAAACATAACGGTAAGGAGCCTCTTAGTATGCTTCTGTGTCTACCCAAAGGCACTACAACCTAGACTAATGCATCGCTGATTTTCCCCTTCGTGTTTGTACAAGTTACCCTAGATGTATATATACTTGTCCACTACCACTAGTGCTTCGCCTTATGTACATATATCTGTTCGAATTGAACTCTACTGTTGAACATGATTTATTTTTCTTGTTCATCCTAAGTCCAACTTTCAGACTTTCTCTATTCAGATCATTTATTAGTTGTCGCATTTCGTTTGCAGGTTCACTGAAGAGAACAATATTATCTGCAAATCTTAGATTGTTCAGGTATTTGTCTCATATTTTGATACCCTTTCCGTTCCATTCTAGCTTCTTGAATATTTCCACAAGGCTGTAAACAGTTTAGATGGTACGTTCTGTTTAACACAATTTTATCGGTTTCCGTGCACACACGCTCACACACACACACATATATATATACTATATATATATTAAATATATATATATATATAAAATATATATATACATATACATATACATTTATATACACCCCGCATAATATACATATATTATGTATATATACACATACATATACATAATATATATACATAATATATATGATTTATATATATGTATATATACATATATATATATTATATATATATTATATATGCATATATATATATATATATATATATATATATTTGGGGCTGTGTTGGCGGGGGCGGCAGAGGTGGCGTGCACCCGGAGTGACCACCCGAGGCTTAACACCCCAGGCGTGCTTTCCGGGGAGGCGCTTTGGAACATCCGGTCCTTGCGGCAGGATGAGCGGTTACCTCTGCTATCGCGGGAATTGAAGCGACTGGGAGTTGAGGTGGCTGCCCTCTCAGAGGTGAGAAGACCTGGTAGCGGCACGATCAGTGTGGGTGGGTACACCCAATACTGGTCGGGCCGCAGCGATGGTCACCACCTCCAGGGTGTAGCCATAGCCATCTCAGTCGACTTCAGCCTGCGGTAGTCGAGGTGACACGGTTGACGAGGTATCATGGCATTGAGACTGAAGCATGCTTTTGGCTTCTTGTCTCTTATTGCTGTATACGCTCCTACCGATGTACATAAAAACCGATGTGAAAGAGGCGTTCTACGCCAAACTCGCATCTGTGGCAGACGATTGCCCCCGGCGAGACATTCGCATTGTTCTGGGCGACTTCAATGCGGTATCCGGCTGTGACCGAGCTGGCTACGAGATGTCTGTCGGCCCCCATGGCTCGGGAGCTGATCCCAGCAGCGAGAATAGCCTACTTCTCCGGGACTTTGCTAGGTCCTAGAAAATGAGGATCTCTGGCTCCTGGTACCAGCGCTCCAACTCGCATCGCTGGACTTGGTACAGCGATACGGGTAATGTGGCCAAGGAGATCGACCACATTCTTGTCAGCACGCGATGGAGGATCCTCCAGAACTGCAGGGTTTACCGGAGTGCTGAGTTCTGTGGCACCGACCATAGGCTGCTTGTGGCTACCCTGCGGGTCCACTTCAAAACCAGTGGCCACCCTAAGGTGTTTCACTTGGACAGACTAAGGGAGGAGGAGTGTGGCCCGTGGGTTCGCCACGGCAGTCTCTGACCGACTCACAGAAACCAACAACCTGACGGACCCAGTTGCTCTGTGGGAGTCCTTCAAGCGCGCAACACCCGAAGCAGCTCAGGAGTCCATTGGCGTACGCCCAAGGACAAGGCAGAATACCATCTCCCTGGAGACATTAGAGGCCACTGAAGCGGGTCGCAAGGCTCGGCTGAATGGGAATCAAGTCTTGCGTCGTTCCATGGTGCGTAGGGCTCGGGACACTGCTGAGAAGGGACAAGGAAACAGTTCAGCAGGAATCTTGCTGAGGAGGTCGAAGGCCATTCTTGGTAAATGACCTTCGCCCTGCCTACAAGCCCTGAGAAAACTGAACCTAAGCCCTTCTCACAGATGACTGCAGTCCGATCAGCGGATGGACGGATCATCTCAGATCATGTTGGGGTTCGTGAACGTTGGGCTGAGTATTTGAACAGTTGTACCAGGTGGACCCTCCAACAGTTAGCTTGGATGCAAGCGATGTCTCAGTGCCTGTGCCGGACCCACCCATCAGCGAGGAACCTCCTACCCTAACAGAGGTTAGGCTGGCGATTTCCAAGCTGAAGAGTGGGAAAGCTGCAGGCATATGTGATATCCCTGCTGAAACTGCTAAAGGCTGGGGGTGAACCTATGGCTTGGGGCCTGCATACAGTCCTGACTGCCATTTGGCAGTCTGGTACCATTCCCCCTGACCTGCTGAGGGGCGTGGTCATCCCTCTCTGGAAGGGGAAAGGGGATCGATGGGACTGTAGCAAACTACCGTGGCATTTACACTGCTCAGCATACAGGCAAGGTTCTCGCCCACATTCTTCCGCAACCACTACTGAGGCACCAGAGACCGGAGCAGTCTGGATTTACTCTGGCAAGTCCACAATAGACAGCATATTAGCACTTTGAGTAATTGTGAAACGTCACCATGAGTTTGGTCATGGATTGCTTGCAGCCTACATCGACCTCAAGAAGGCGTTTCACTCGTTGCATCGGGAATCGCTATGGGAGGCTCAGGGGAATTCCAACACAGATTATTGGCCTGATAGCAAGCCTCTATACTGGTACTAAAAGTGCTGTAAAGTGTGGTGGGGGTATGTCGAAACTTCTTCCCTGTTAATTCAGGGGTGAGGCAAGGCTGTGTCCTTGCACCCACACTTTTCAACACTTGCATGGATGGATAATGGGCAGAGCTACTAGCCAAAGTCAGTGCGGAGCAACACTAGGCAATATTAAGGTCTCGGACTTGACTTTGCGGACGATGTTGCCATCCTATCTGAGTCCTTGGAGTCCCTTGTGGTGGCTCTTGATGCATTTAGCAATGAGGCGAAGCCCCTAGGCCTAGAGGTCTCCTGGACCAAGACCAAGATTCAGGACTTTGGGGGCCTGTTAGGGGAACCTGTTCAGTCGATCCATGCTTGCGGCGAGGACGTTGAAGTTACATGAAAGTTTATATATCTTGGTAGCGTAGTCCATATCTCTGGGTTGTCAGACCAGGAAGTCAGTAGACGGATGGTCTGGCAACAGGAGCCATGAACTCGATCAACAAGAGCGTTTTGGAGATGTCGGTACCTATGCAGAAGGACCAAGCTGCGTGTCTTCAAGGCCTTGATACTGCCAGTTTTGCTCTATGGAAGCGAAACCTGGACGCTATCCAGTGCCTTGGAGTCTCGCCTTGATGCCTTTTGTAACAAGTCCCTTCGCCGGATCATGGGGTACAGTTGGCAGGACCACGTGTCCAACCGGTGGTTGCACCGTGAGACTGACATGGGACCTGTTACTTGCATAATCCGGGATCGCCAACTCAGGCTATATGGCCACCTAGCTCGCCTCCCTATGGACGACCCTGCCCATCAGGTTGTCTCTCTGCGAGACAACCCTGGGTGGAGGAGACCTGTGGGACGTCCTAGGAGATCATGGCTTGGGCAGCTCGACGAGACCTGTCGCGAGGAACTAGAGATGGGCCGTGTGCCTGCCTGGAGACTCGCCTCGAGGGATCCTCGTGGCTGGAAGCGAAGGGTAGATGCGGCCATGCGCCCCCGTCGGCGTTAGCCCCTTGATGATGATGATGATATATATATATATATATAATATACATAATATAGTAATATATATAATATATATATATATATATATATATATATATATATATATATATATATTTATTATACATGTATATATATATATATATATATATGTATATATATTATGTACGTTTATATGTGTTATATACATATGTGCATATATATATATATATATATATATATATATATTATATATATATATATTATACATGTATATTATATATATATATATATATATATATTATATATATATATATATATATATATATATATATTACGTATATTATGTATATTACATATATATATATATATCATCATCATCATCAAGGGGCTAACGCGACGGGGCGCATGGCCGCATCTACCTTCGCTTCCAGCCACGAGGATCCTCGAGGCGAGTCTCCAGGCAGGCACAGGCCCATCTCTAGTTCCTCGCGACAGGTCTCGTCGAGCTGCCCAAGCCATGATCTCCTAGGACGTCCCACAGGTCTCCTCCACCCAGGGTTGTCTCGCAGAGAGACAACCTGATGGGCAGGGTCGTCCATAGGGAGGCGAGCTAGGTGGCCATATAGCCTGAGTTGGCGATCCCGGATTATGCAAGTAACAGGTCCCATGTCAGTCTCACGGTGTAACCACCGGTTGGACACGTGGTCCTGCCAACTGTACCCATGATCCGGCGAAGGGACTTGTTACAAAAGGCATCAAGGCGAGACTCCAAGGCACTGGATAGCGTCCAGGTTTCGCTTCCATAGAGCAAAACTGGCAGTATCAAGGCCTTGAAGACACGCAGCTTGGTCCTTCTGCATAGGTACCGACATCTCCAAACGCTCTTGTTGATCGAGTTCAGTGCTCCTGTTGCCAGACCAATCCGTCTACTGACTTCCTGGTCTGACAACCAGAGATATGGACTACGCTACCAAGGTATGTAAAACTTTCTGTGACTTCAACGTCCTCGCCGCAAGCATGGATCGACTGAACGGGTTCCCCTAACAGGCCCCCAAAGTCCTGAATCTTGGTCTTGGTCCAGGAGACCTTTAGGCCTAGGGGCTTCGTCTCATTGCTAAATGCATCAAGAGCCACCACAAGTGACTCAAAGACTCAGATGGGATGGCAACATCATCCGCAAAGTCAAGGTCTGAGACCTTAATATTGCCCAGTGTTGCTCCGCACTGACTTTGGCTAGTAGCTTGCCCATTATCCAGTCCATGGCAAGTGTTGAAAAGTGTGGGTGCAAGGACACAGCCTTGCCTCACCCCTGAATTAACAGGGAAGAAGTTCGACATACCCCCACCACACTTTACAGCACTTTCAGTACCAGTATAGAGGCTTGCTATCAGGCCAATAATCTGTGTTGGAATTCCCCTGAGCCTCAGGATCTCCCATAGCGATTCCCGATGCACCGAGTCAAACGCCTTCTTGAGGTCGATGTAGGCTGCAAGCAACCCACGACCAAAACTCACGACGGCGTTCCACAATTACTCAAAGCGCTAGTATACTGTCTATTGTGGACTTGCCAGGAGTAAATCCAGACTGCTCCGGTCTCTGGTGCCTCAGTAGGTGGTTGCGGAAGAATGTGGGCGAGAACCTTGCCTGGTATGCTGAGCAGTGTAATGCCACGGTAGTTGCTACAGTCCCATCGATCCCCTTTCCCCTTCCAGAGAGGGATGACCACGCCCTCAGCAGGTCAGGGGGAATGGTACCAGACTGCCAAATGGCAGTCAGGACTGTATGCAGGCCCCAAGCCATAGGTTCACCCCCAGCCTTTAGCAGTTCAGCAGGGATATCACATATGCCTGCAGCTTTCCCACTCTTCAGCTTGGAAATCGCCAGCCTACCTCTGTTAGGGTAGGAGGTTCCTCGCTGATGGGTGGGTCCGGCACAGGCACTGAGACATCGCTTGCATCCAAGCTAAACTGTTGGAGGGTCCACCTGGTACAACTGTTCAAAATACTCAGCCCAACGTTCACGAACCCAACATGATCTGAGATGATCCGTCCATCCGCTGATCGGACTGCAGTCATCTGTGAGGAGGGCTTAGGGTTCAGTTTTCTCAGGGCTTGGTAGGCAGGGCGAAGGTCATTTACCAAGAAATGGCCTTCGACCTCCTCAGCAAGATTCCTGATGAACTGTTCCTTGTCCCCTTCTCCAGCAGTGTCGAGCCCTACGCACCATGGAACGACGCAAGACTTGATTCCCATTCAGCCGAGCCTTGCGACCCGCTTCAGTGGCCTCTAATGTCTCCAGGGAGATGGTATTCTGCCTTGTCCTTGGGCGTACGCCAATGGACTCCTGAGCTGCTTCGGGTGTTGCGCGCTTGAAGGGACTCCCACAGAGCAACTGGGTCCGTCAGGTTGTTGGTTTCTGTGAGTCGGTCAGAGACTGCCGTGGCGAACCCACGGGCACACTCCTCCTCCCTTAGTCTGTCCAAGTAGGGTGGCCACTGGAGGGACGGGGAGTTTTGAAGTGGACCCGCAGGGTAGCCACAAGCAGCCTATGGTCGGTGCCACAGAACTCAGCACTCCGGTAAACCCTGCAGTTCTGGAGGATCCTCCATCGCGTGCTGACAAGAATGTGGTCGATCTCCTTGGCCACATTACCCGTATCGCTGTACCAAGTCCAGCGATGCGAGTTGGAGCGCTGGTACCAGGAGCCAGAGATCCTCATTTCTAGGACTAGCAAAGTCCCGGAGAAGTAGGCTATTCTGCTGCTGGGATCAGCTCCCGAGCCATGGGGGCCGACAGACATCTCGTAGCCAGCTCGGTCACAGCCGGATACCGCATTGAAGTCCCCGCGAATGTCTCGCCGGGGGCAATCGTCTGCCACAGATGCGAGTTTGGCGTAGAACGCCTCTTTCACATTGGTTTTATGTACATCGGTAGGAGCGTATACAGCAATAAGAGACAAGAAGCGAAAAGCATGCTTCAGTCTCAATGCCATGATACGCTCATCAACCGGTGTCACCTCGACTACCGCAGGCTGAAGTCGACTGGAGATGGCTATGGCTACACCCTGGAGGTGGTGACCATCGCTGCGGCCCGACCAGTAGTAGGTGTAACCACCCACACTGATCGTGCCGCTACCAGGTCTTCTCACCTCTGAGAGGGCAGCCCCCTCAATCCAGTCGCTTCAATTCCCGCGATAGCAGAGGTAACCGCTCATCCGGCCGCAAGGACCGGATGTTCCAAGCGCCTACCCGGAAAGCACGCCTGAGGTTAAGCCTCGGGTGGTCACTCGGGTGCACGCCACCTCTGCCGCCCCCGCCAACACAGCTCTAGATAAATATATGTAATATATATATATATATATATATATGCATATATAATATATATATAATATATATATATGTATATATACATATATATAAATCATATATATTATGTATATATATTATATATATATATATATATATATATATAATATATAGATATATATATTATATATATATATATATATGTATATATATATGTGTGTGTGTGTGAGCGTGTGTGCACGGAAACCGATAAAATTGGTGTTAAACAGAACGTACCATCTAAACTGTTTACAGCCTTGTGGAAATATTCAAGAAGCTAGAATGGAACGGAAAGGGTATCAAAATATGAGACAAATACCTGAACAATCTAAGATTTGCAGATAATATGTTCTCTTCAGTAAAACCTGCAAACGAAATGCGGCAACTAATAAATGATCTGAATAGAGAAAGTCTGAAAGTTGGACTTAGGATGAACAAGAAAAATAAAATCATGTTCAACAGTAGAGTTCAATTCGAACAGATATATGTACAAGGCGAAGCACTAGTGGTAGTGGACAAGTATATATACATCTAGGGTAACTTGTACAAACACGAAGAGGAAATCAAGCGATGCATTAGTCTAGGTTGTAGTGCCTATGGTAGACACAGAAGCATACTAAGAGGCTCCTTACCGTTATGTTTAAAAAAAAAGTTTTTAACTAAGGAATCCTCCGAGTTATAGCCTATGGATCAGAAACATAGAATACAACCAAATTATTGGAGACTATATGATAAGTGCCAGGGTGAGAGGGATGGAGAGGTTGATGCTGATGATAGATCGGATGAGGGCGACGTGGATCAAGGAACAGACAAAAGTGGAATGGGAAATGGGCAGGTCATATATATCGGAGACAGGACGACAGATGAACAAATAAAGAACAGACTGGGCTATAGATAACATAAAGAGGCCAAGGACCAGACCAATGACAAGATGGCGTAACGAAATTTGGGAGCCAAGACTCGAAACAAAAAATGCAAGACAGACAAAGTTGTAAAAGATTGGGAGAGGCCTATGTCCAGCAGTGGACTGATTCAGGCTAATGGTGATGATATATATATATATATATATATATATATATATATATATATACACATATATATACACATATATATCATCATCATCATCAAGGGGCTAACGCCGACGAGGGCGCATGGCCGCATCCACTCTTCGCTTCCAGCCACGAGGATCCCTCGAGGCGATTCTCCAGGCAGGCACACGGCCCATCTCTAATTCCTCGCAACATGGTTTGTCGAGCCTAAGCCATGATGTCCTAGGTCATCCCACAGGTATCCACCACCCAGGGTTGTCATGCAGAGAGACAACCTGATGGACAGGGTCATCCACAGGGAGACGAGCTAGGTGGCCGTATAGCCTAAGTTGCCGATCCTGGATTATGCAAGTAACGGGTCCCATGCCAGTCTCACAGTGTAACCGCGGTTGGACACGTGGTCCTGTCAACTGTACCCAATGATTGGCGAAGAGACTTGTTATAAAAGCATCAAGACGAGACTCCAAGACACTGGATAGGGTCCAGGTTTCAGTTCCATAGAGCAAAACTGGCAGTTGATTGAGTTCATGGCTCCTGTTGCCAGACCAATCCGTTTATTGACTTCTTGGTTTGACAGCCCAAAGATACGGACTACCCTACCAAGGTATGTAAAAGTCTCTGTAAGTTCAACGTCCTAGCCGCAAGCATGGATCGACTGAACGGGTTCCCCTAACAGGCCCCCAAAATCCTGAATCTTGGTCTTGGCCCAGGAGACCTCTAGGCCTAGAGGCTTCGCCTCATTGCTAAATGCATCAAGAGCCGCCACCAGTGACTCCCAAAGGACTCAGATAGGATAGCAACATCATCGGCAAAGTCAAGATCTGAGACCTTGATATTGCCTAGTGTTGCTCACACTGACTTTGGCTAGTAGCTCTACCCATTATCCAGTCCATACAGGTGTTGAAAAGTGTTGGTGCAAGGACACAGCCTTGCCTCACCCCTGAATTAACAGGGAAGAAGTTCGACATATCCCCACCACACTTTACAGCACTTTCAGTACCAATATAAAGGCTTGCCATTAGGCTAATAATCTATGCCAGAATTCCCCTGAGTGTCAGGATCTCCCATAGCAATTCATGATGCACCGAGTTAAATACCTTCTTGAGGTCGATGTAGGTTGCAAGCAACCCATGACCAAACTCACGACAGTGTTACACAGTTACTCAATGTGCTAGTATACGGTCTATCGTGGACTTGCCAGGAGTGAATCCAGACTGCTCCGGTCTCTGATGCCTCAGTATGTGGTTGCAGATCTGTTTCAGAAGAATGTGGGCGAGAACCTTGCCTGGTATGCTGAGCAGTGTAATGCCACGGTAGTTGTTACAATAGCAACGATCCCCTTTCCCCTTCCAGAGAGGGATGACCACGCCCCTCAGCATGTCAGGGGGGATGGTACCAGACTGCCAGATGGCAATCAGGACTGTATGCAGGCCCCAAGCCATAGGTTCACCCCCAGCCTTTAGCAGTTCAGCAGGGATATCACATATGCCTGCAGCTTTCCCACTCTTCAGCTTGGATATCGCCATCTTAACCTCTGTTAGGGTAGGAGGTTCCTCGCTGATGGGTGGGTCCGGCACAGGCACTGTGACATTGCTTGCATCCAAGCTAACTGTTGGAGGGTCTACCTGGTACAACTGCTCAAAATACTCAGCCCAACGTTCACGAACCCCAACATGATCTGAGATGATCTGTCCATCCGCTGACCGGACTGCAGTCATCCGTGAGGAGGTCTTAGAGTTCAGCTTTCACAGGGCTTGGTAGGCAGGGCGAAGGTCATTTACAAAGAAATGACCTTCAACCTCCTCAGCAAGATTCCTAATGAACTGTTCCTTGTCCCTTCTCAGCAGTGTCCAAGCCCTACGCACCATGCAGTGATGCTAGACTTGATTGCCATTCAGCCGAGCCTTGCGACACACTTCAGTGGCCTCTAATGTCTCTAGGGAGATGGAATTCTGCCTTGCCCTCGGGTGTACGCCAATGGACTCCTGAGCTGCTTCGAGTGTTACGTGCTGGAAGAGCTCCCACAGAGCAACTGGGTCCGTCAGGTTGTCGAGTTCCGTGAATCACTCAGAGACTGCCATTGTGAACCCACGGGCACACTCCTCCTCCCTTAGTCTGTCCAGGTGAAACACCTTAGGGTGGCCACTGGAGGGACGGGGAGTTTTGAAGTGGACCTGCAGAGTAGCCATAACCAGCCTATGGTTGGTGCCACAGAACTCGGCACTCCGGTAAAATCTGCAGTTTTGGAGGATCCTCGATCACGAGCTAACAAGAATGTGGTCGATCTCCTTATATCCGTATCATTGTACCAAGTCCAGTGATGCCGGTTGGAGCGCTGGTACCAGGAGCCAGAGATCCTCATTTTCTGGGACCTAGCAAAGTCCCGGAGAAGGAGGCTATTCTCGCTGCTGGGATCAACTCCCGAGCCATGGGGGCCGACAGACATCTCATAAACCAGCTTGGTCACAGCCGGATACTGCATCGAAGTCACCCAGAACAATGCGAATATCTCGCCAGGGGCAATCATCTGCCACAGATGCGAGTTTGGCGTAGAACGCCTCTTTCACATCAATTTTATATACATCGGTAGGAGCATATACAGCAATAAGAGACATGAAGCCAAAAGCATGCTTCAGTCTCAATGCCATAATACGCTCATCAACCGGTGTCACCTCAACTACCGAGGGCTGAAGTCGGCTGAAGATGGCTATGGCTACACCCTGGAGGTGGTGACCATCGCTGCGGCCAGACCAGTAGTAGGTGTAACCACCCACACTGATCGTACCGCTACCAGGTCTTCTCACCTCTGAGAGGGCAGCCACCTCAACTCCCAGTCGCTTCAATTCCCGCAATAGCAGAGGTAACCACTCTCCTTGCCGCAAGGACCGGACGCCTGAGATTAAGCGTCGGGTGGTCACTCCGGGTGCACACCACCTCTGCCACCCCCGCCGACACAGCCCCAGATAAAGGGAGTCGGCAGGCTGTGGGACCGCCCATCCGCCTGTGGGGTTCCCGAGGGCTTTGCCCCACAAGCTTCATGGTGGGTTGGCGCCTGCAGGGGTGCAGGTGGGACGAGTAACTCTCGTTCCAATCCTACACCCTGACATTTGCCCTCCCAGCGGGACCCACAGACCGCCTTACTTGCTGGGTGGGAGGGACAACACCCCTCCCCCCAGCATTTCCATTTATCGTTGACGTTGCCAGTGGGTCTTTCTGGGGGGGAGGAGGACTGGCAGGGCCCACCTCCCCCGAGCCACCCCATTACCCCAGGGTGGTTAGGGGGCAGGAGTTGGTACAGAGCCAGGGCGTGTCCACATGCCGGTGGGCCATAGCTCCGTACCTCTGGGGCCTCCTGCTGCTCCGAGATCCCCCACAGATTTAGCCTGGGACCACAAGGTGCCCAGTTACCCATGGCCAAGAGGAGGCACTGCAGAAGTCTTGATGATGGAGAGACCTGGCAGGGGAGACTTATGCAAAAGCTGCTCCCTTTTTCGCACTGAGCTAGCCAGGGGTGGAAGCTGCAAGCGAGAAGGCATGCAAGCACTTAACACTATCTAGGCTACCACACCGCTTCAAATCACCTTGCACGTGAAGCACCCACCCATATATATATATATATAATATATATATATATATATATATATAAATATACATATATATATATGTATATATATATATATATGGGGCCGCGGTGGCCGAATGGTTAGAGCGTCGGACTCAAGACTGTTACGACGGCAATCTGAGTTCGAGGGTTCGAGTCACTGGCCGACGCGTTGTTTCCCTTGGGCAAGGAACTTCACCTCGATTGCCTGCCTAGCCACTGGGTGGCCAAGCCAGCTCAAGTCAGTGCCGGGTAAATAGAGATGGTGACTCGATAAAAACACCGGGCGGAAGGCAATGGCAAACCACCGCTCTAAATTGCTAAGAAAAAATCATGGAAGCCCATGATCGTCAAGCCCGCGGTGGCCGAATGCTTAGAGCATTGGACTTAAGACTGTCACGACGGCAATCTGAGTTCGAGGGTTCGAGTCACCGACCGCCGCGTTGTTCCCTTGGGCAAGGAATTTCACCTTGATTGCCTACCTAGCCACTGGGTGGCCAAGCCAGCCCAAGTCAAGTGCTGGTCCCAAGCCCGGATAAATAGAGAGAATGATTACTGTCAAGTTCATCTTGGGCACTGCTGTCCTTCTCATGAGGTTCTCTGGAGCTCGCGGGGCGGCAGTAGCTTGCCTATGATTGGTCGCCTTCCCGAACATACACCGGACCTTCCGCGATGTTTACTCGGTCAAAGTGGGCGGTCCCAGGTCACCCGTGATTGGCCTTCTGCCCGTGTGGGGGGACGAGGATTTCGTTGTAAACATCGGCGCGGCCCATAAAAGGAGCACCAGTCAAAAATTCAGCAGTTGTCCCGTGATTTCTGACTTGTGTGCTCCCTTCCGCCATGTGACCTCACCTGCTCCGCTGGATCCTCTCTCACTCCCACGCTCCTGTTTGTACATATTTTGTATGTATAGTGTATGTATAGTGCCGGTAACAGTAAACCTTTCT
>NW_023650435.1:0-12500 GCF_015228065.2 Penaeus monodon | reverse complement strand
AAAAAAAAGGTTTGTTTAAATTGTTAACAAAAAAATTTTCCCTTTTTTTAGCATTGATTTTTTAAAAAACCAAGAACTTTTTGAAATAAAAAAAAAAAAATTGGGGTAAAAAAAATATAACTTGTTTGCCCCTCATGATATAATGTTTTTTTATAATTTTTCGAAATTTTGGACAAAACCACACAAATTAGCCAAAAGCAGAGATTTTTGACCAGGGTTTTTTTACCAGAGGGAGTAAATATACATGACACCCCGATGCGAAATTTTAGCAACAGCATGTGAT
This sequence comes from Penaeus monodon, assembly GCF_015228065.2. Classification (NCBI taxonomy): domain Eukaryota; kingdom Metazoa; phylum Arthropoda; class Malacostraca; order Decapoda; family Penaeidae; genus Penaeus; species Penaeus monodon. The sequence continues at coordinate 12,217 of NW_023650435.1, read as the reverse complement.
TTTCCAAACTGATGGGGGTTTGTTTGTTTTTTTCTTAAACCGGGGTTATCACACTATATATTATATTTCTTAATCAAAACGTTTTTTGAAAAAAAAAAAAAAAAAAAGAAGGGTGCTTTTTTGTTGGGGCTCATTAATATTCTTTTTTTACATGGCAGAAAAGGGGGTATATGCGAGAAACATACATCGAGGAGGTAATTTAAAGAAAGGGTTGAAAATCACAGTCCTAAAGGGAAAAAGCCGCAACCGAACAATATTTTCTAAATAAAAAGAAAAAAAGCATTTTTTGGGAAAAAAATATTCGCATTACCCAATAAGGGGGGGAAAAGTTCTTTCATAACTTAGAGAAGCAAACCCCCTTTTTTTCAATAAAGGTGATTATTGAAGTAAATTTATTGAATGAGCATTTTTTTTCAGACTTGGGAATTATGGTAAGTTTAAAAATGTTATAGCATTGTTTCATTTTTAACAAAAGTTTTATTTATCAAAAGAGCCTTCCCTTTAAACCCTTGCATGCTCCAGGCAATATCCAGAAAACGCGCCCACAGACAGGGTATCGGAAACCCCTTTTTTGTCACGAGATAAACTTCACCGCATAGAAACCTTTAATGGACTGTGAAGTGGGGAAGAGGCAACATAGAGCGCCCCCGAAAGTACTTTTCTCCCCTCCTTTCGTGAGAACTGCATAGTTAATGAATATCTCCCATGAAAATCGCCCCCCTTTCAATCATTTGCCCAAAGGAAAACCCCATGCCTAGATGCTAGAAATTTTTAGAATGCTCGCCTGGGTTTTGATCTTCGTAGCAATCGTCTTCACCCCACCGTTCCCCTGCTCACGTCTGTTCCCTATAAAACATGCCATATTTTTTGGCGAGGCCTCTCCCTTCTCTAAATCGCTCCTCCCCCCTTCCCCTCGCAAAGCGCGGCTGTTTTTCCCGCGAGGAGTAAAAGAGGGTGATTATAATAAAATTGGAGCAAAACATAACTTCACACAACACTAAAAATGTATTAAATTGATTGACTTAGATTGGTGATGCTTATAGCCTATCAAGCTGGAGGTTCCTTGCGAAAAAAAACAAAAATTTTTTAAAAAACAGAATATGTCTTTCATTAGTAGTAAAAAATAGATAATTACCGTAGAAAATATACAATCATCATGTACAAACTTTGCCACGAAAATTTGTCAAATTTAAAATTCCCATCTTCGTTTTCATTTTTGCTTCTCGCTTTCCTGCAATTATTTTTTTTTCCCATTCGCGACAGAAAACGAGGAAAAGGGCACGTTTTGTGTCTTGGGGGCATTCCCCTCCGGGGAAAGGGAGCTTTAATTCTATAAGGCTTAAAAATACTAGCAACCCCCCGACCTTTACATGCTAGTTTTTAACCAAATTTTCCTTATGTAAAAGTGTAATTTTATTTTAAATACAAATAATCTTACCAAGGGGATCAATATTGTATTTTTTCATAAAAGTACCATCAAACCTTTTGTTTTAAAAGAAGAAAAAAAACAAAAAACCCCAAATCCTCCGAATTTTTCCACGAGAAAAGAAAATAGTCTGAGAAGCTAACATTTTCCCCAAAAGGGCGACCCCCAAGGGCCTTTTCTTGTGATATCATCAAAAAAACGGGGGGGTTTTTGGGTATGCGATCTCTTATGGAAGGATACCTCTTTGTATATATTAACATATGGGTTTTGGGAAAACTTTCCTAAGTTGCTTTGTAATTGAAAAACATCGAGAAATGGGGCAGGAACATTTTGGGAAAAATATACCGCATTGCCCCTTGGGGTTAATTAGAAAAACATAACTGAGTAAACCGTGGGACATGGTGACACTAGTTGGTAGTAATTAGGTGTTCAGGTGTAAATATGGGGGGGAAACCCGTTTTTTACGGTGTAGATCCCTTAAAAACACTTTTCAGGCCTCTAAATGAATCAACTAGCGTCTTTTAGCTATTAGGTATTAACCTTTATTTTTTAAAAGTAAAAACGTGCAAAGTATGATTTTGGGTTTCGCATTTACTTTACAGAGACTTTAGACTGTTATTTTGTTTTTCGCCTCTTGGGACTTTGGGGTTTTTGTAAGTTTTGAGATCATAATAAAGGCATAGGGGGAGGGGGGGGAGGGATGATGGAGGTGGGGTCGCACGAAAACTGACAGGGGCTATCTTTTTGATCGTGTCACGCTCTTAGCTATGGGTGGATCACTCACCTGAACCTTTCAGTGCAAAGCGTATTTCCCTTAAGCAGGACTTGTGCGGTGATTTTTTGTTTGTTCTTACTATTATTAGTTTGTAAGGGATTGGGGAAATGTGGGACAGGGGCGGTAGGAAGGGAAAGGGAAAGGGATCCCCTTTTGGGGTCAACACCTGAATTTGGTCATTCCCTGCCTGATTCTATCCGTTTTTTCCCCTTGCGGGTTATTTGTTATTGGTTATAGGGTGTCTTCGTCTTAACCGGCCCTTTTTGCAAGTCGTTACAATTCAAACAATGGGGTTTATACTATGGCGTAGTGAGGGTAGTTGGTAATAATTAGGTTTTCAGGCAAAAATAAAAGGGGGAAACCCGTCTTGACCGGGTGTAGATCCCTTAAAAAACCCATAATGCTCTTAATAGAAAAAACCAACGTCTTCCAATCTTTAGGTAAATAACCTTTTATTTTTAAAATATGAACGTGCAAAGGTATAAAATTTTGGGTTATCATTTTTACATTCACAAAAAATTTAAGCCTTTTATTTTTTTTATCGCCTTTTGGGGGTATGTTTGTGTAAGCTTGAGAGCTAATAAAGTACAAAAAATTTCATACCCTTTTTCAATAAACTATATTTTTTTTATGAGATGTCTTTCGATTAAAACCTACTAAACACTTTAAAAATATGAGAGGGGTCGCGGGCTTATCATCTTTTCTGCAAAATTTGTCATTTTTTTTGAATTTTTTCTTATTAGGTCTGCCCCTTTGTTTAAATTATGCTTTTGAAAAAAAAAAATAAAGATTGTTTATAATCTTGCGATATTTCAATTCTCTGGAAAGAAGAGGTGGTTGTTTAGGAGTTCGGCGTAAAACAAATACGGGGGGAAACCCATTTTTGCCCTGGTGTAGAACCTTAAAAACCCTTAATCTCTCAAAATAGAAAAAAACCGCGACTTTCAATCTTGGAAATTAACCTTTTGTTTTTAAGATAAAAGGTGAAAACATATAAATAGTGGAAATCCTTTTACATTTAATAAAAATTTTTTAAGCTTTATTTTGTTAGTTTCATTCTTGGGGGGTGGCACTCGTCTGAAAACGGGTCAATTCTCGATCCGGTAAAAGTTAAAACAGAAGAATTGCGGGGGCGGTTGGGGGGGAGGGGGGGTGATGGGGAGGCAGGTATCGGACCCCTGGCTTTGGGTTGGATTTGATTGCATCTTTCTTTGGAGGGGTATCATGCATTTCGGGGGCAGGGGCTGTATTATTCCTTAAGTAGGACTTGTTTGTTTTGTTTGCTTCTTTTTCTTACTTTTTTTGCTTTGGGTATGGAGGAATGTGGGCGGGCGGGAGGAAGGGAAAGGGGGGTTGGGTTTTTAGGGGAGGGTGAGAGGAACTCTTTAGGTGTGTGTATTAGACTCATTAGAGGGAATTTTTGGGTTTTATTTTGGGGGGGATGATCATTTGTCGTAAAGGGGCAATTCTCATCCAGGGACTTTAAAATGGGATATTGCGGGGGGGGGGTGGGGGGGATGGAAGAGGGTGGTGGGGGTGGGGTTGTGTGTGGTGTGTGTGTGTGTTTTGTGTGTGTGTGTGTGGTTGTGGTGTGTGTTGTTGGTGTGTGTGTGTGTGTTGTGTGTGGGAGCGCATTGTTGTGTTTATAAAATCAAAAAAAAAACATATATTGTATAAGAGTTTTTATAAACCTTTACACTTAATTTTTTTCTTATCTCTAGTCGTTATATATAAAATTATATATATATATTTTAATATATATATTTTTTTAATAATATATATATATTACAAAAATATATATTATAAAATATATAATATTATATATATATTATTATATAATATAAAAATATATATATGCAATATTATATATATTATATATATACTAATATATATAATTTTAAAATATATATATATATATTTTTATTTTTATATTAATTTGAATAATCAATATGTATATATAAAAATTATATATATATAATTTATATATATTTTAAAATTATAATTATATAAATTATAATATATATTATATATATGTGTAATATTTTTATATATATATATATATATATATATATATATATATATATATATATAAATAAATATATTATTTATATTTATATATTTTTATAATATATATATAAAAATATATATATATATTATATAATTATAATATTATATAAATATTATTATAGTATCATATATATATTTTTATTTTAATATTTTAATATAATATAATATTATATATATTTTTTTTTTATAAAATAATATATATATATTATTTAAAATATATATTTAAAAAAATATAATATATATTTTTATAAATATAGTATAAATATATAAAATTATTTATTTTATTTTTAAATATTATTATAAAATATATATTATATATATATATAATATTATATATTATAATATATATATAAAATTTAATATATTAAAATTTTATATATTATATTATTATATATATATAAATATATAATATATTTTATTTATATATTATATATTCCACATTATATATATATATATAATTTATATATATTATTTATATTTTTATATATATTCCATTAATACATTTTTAAAATATTATATATATATATAATATATAATTATATTTTTAAAATAAATTTTTATATATTTTTAATATATTTTTTAAATAAATATTATTTAAAAATATATATATAATATAACATATATATACATAATATAATAATATTATATTATATATATATATATATATACTATATATTTAAATAATTAAAAATATATTTTATAAAAATATATATTTTAATATATATATTATAAATAATATAATATATTTATAATAAGATATATATATATATATATATAATTTTATAATTTTTATATTATATATAAAAAACATTATTTTTAAAATATATAATTTTTATTTTTAATAAGATATAATATATAATTTTTTAAAATATATATATATAATATATTTATAATATATATATATATATATATATATATGTATATATATAATTTTTTTTTTATATACTAATATATATATTATATATATATTATATATATATTATATATATATATATTATTTTTTTTTATATATAAAAATATATATATATTATATTAAATATAATATAATATTTATATATTATATATATATATATATATATATATATATATATTTTATATATAATATAAAAATTAATATATTTTAAATATATATTTTATATATATATAAATTATTAATATATATTATTTTTATAATTGTATTAATATATTTTTATATATATATATTTATTTATATTTTTAGATATATAAATAATTTTATAAAATTATATAATATATTTACATAATAATAAAATATATATTATCTATAATATAAATTTTATATATATATATTATTTAAATATGGTATCTTTATATTATTTTCTATTATTTTTATATTATATATATATATATATATATATATATAGAAAAATATAAAATTTTATATATATATTTTTATATTTATTTATAAAAATACTATATTAAAAATTTATATATTATAATATATTTTAAATTATATATTTAAAATTTATTTATTTTTATTTTTTCTTTTAAAATAAAATTATATATATAAAATTATATATTTTTATTAATATATTTTATCTTTCTTATTATTATATTTTATTAAAAATATAATTTTTTTATGTATATTTTTTTATTTTAAATTATTTAATTATATGTAAATTTATATTATATATTTATTTTTTTTTAAATTTTATTTTATATATTTTTTAATTTCCCAATATGCTTTTATTTATTTATTTTTAAATTTTTTCTATTTTTAATATTTATAAAATATTTAAATTTATTTCCTTATTTAGATATATCCATATTTTTGTTTTTTTTCCTCTTTCTTTATTTTTTTTTTTTTTTTTCTTTTTTTTTTTATTTTTTTTTTTTTTTTTTTTCCAATTTTTTAATATTATATTTAATTTTTCACTGTCTAGAGTAAAAATAAAAATTAAGTGAAAGGATTTAAAAACTCTTTATCAATATATCTTTTATTTTTTTTTGTATAACACTATCCAATGCGCTCGCCACAACACCCACACACCCCCCCCCCCCAAAACACCCACCCCACACACCACCCCAAAAACCCACCACACCCCCAACACCACACCACACAACCCCACCCCACCACCCCTCTTCCTACCCCCCCACCCCCACCCGCATATTCCCATTTTAAACTTGTCCCGGGATGGGAAAATTGACCCTGTTACAGACATGATCATCCCCCCAAATTTAATCAAAATCCTAAATGCCCCTCTAATGAGTCAATACACAACCAAGTTTTCCTCTCCCCTCCCCTCCAAAAACCCCCCTTCCCCTTCCTCCCGCCCTCCCCACTTCCTCCATACCCAAAGAAAATAGTAAAAAAAAGAGCAAAAAAACAATCACAAGTCCTACTTAAGGAATAAACAGCCCTGCACTAAGTCCCAGTGATCACCCCCCAATGAATGATGCAATCAAAACCCAAACCCCCAATAGGTGTCATGATGCCCTGCCTCCCTCATACCCCTCCCCCTCCACACCCCCCCCCCCGCAAATTCTCGTGTTTGAACTTGTCCCCGGATCGAAAATTGCCCCTGTTACAGACGAGTGACCCCCCTCCTAAAATGAAACAAACAAAAATAACAGGCTTAAATTTTCTTATAAATGAAAAATGCATTACCATATTTCATATGTTTGCCCCTTTTCATGCTTATAAAACAAAAAGGTTTTAATTACCTAATAGTTGAAAAGCGCTGGTTTTATTTATTTAAGAGCATTAATGGGGTTTTTCAAGGTATTACCCAGGCAAAGGGGGTTTCCCCTCGTATTTGTATTTACGCCTAAACTCCAAAACAACCACCTCTTTTGCTAGGGGAAAATGATGAAAAAATCGCAAAGATTATAATCATATCTTTATTTTTTTTAAAAAGCAAAATATAAAAAAGGTGCGACCTAAAAAGAAAATTTCAAAAGAAAGAAAATTTTCGCAGAACGACGTAACCCCTGCACCTCCTCTATTTTTTTAACTTTTTATATACCGTTCTAACCCAAAAGACTTTCATAATAAAAATTAGTTTTTTAAAAGGTCATGAAAATTCTTGTACTTTATTATATCTCAAGCTTACACAAACATACCCCCAAGAGGCATAACACAAATAACGGGCTTAAATTTTCTGTGTAAATGAAAATGTGAAAAACCAATATTTCTACCTTTGCACGTTTCATATTTTAAAAAAAAAAAGGGTTTTATTTACAAATAGATTGGAATGTTTTGGTTTTATCTTTTTAGAAGCTTAAAGGTTTCGGGTATCTACCCGGTCAAAGAGGGGTTTCCCCCTTTTATTTACGCCTGAACACCTAATTATCTCCCAAACTACCGTCACTATTCCCCATATTTTAAAACTTTGTTTGAACTTGTAATGACTTGACAAAGGGCCGTTTTAAGACGAATTGTCACCCCTCAAAACCCATAAAAAATAACCGCGCAGGGAAAGAGGGATAGAAGTCGGGCCGGTAATGACCAAATAAAGGTTTGCCCCAAAACGGGGATCCTTCCTTTCCCTTCCTACCCCCCCGCCCCACTTCCCCCAACCCCATTACAAACTAATAATGAAAGAACAAACAACAAATCCCCATCAAAAAGTCCTGTTAAGGAGATAATACAGCTCTGCACAAAGTGTTACAGGTGAGTGATCACACCTATAGCTATGAGCGTGACCGATAAATATGATAGCCCGCTGTCATTTGTCGCTGACGACCCCACCTCATACACTCCCCTCCCCCCCCAATCCTTTATTTGTTCAGTTAAAAAAAACCACGCTAAAGGGTAACACAAAAAAACAGTTTTAAAGTTCTGAAAATGAAAATGCGATAACCAATATTTCATACTTTGACTTTTCATATTTTATAAAACTAACGGTTTTTACCTAATAGATGAAAAGACGTAGTTGATTCTATTTAGAAGCCTGAATAGTGTTTCAAGGTATCTACACCGGTAAAAGACTTTTTTCCCCTCTATTTCACCTGAACACCTAATTTTTCCCAACTAGGTCCCACCTGTCCACGTTTGACTCAGTTATTTTTGCAAATTTAACCTCAAGGGAAAATGCGGTAATTTCCTAAAAAGTTCCTGCCCCCATTTTTCGATGTTTTTCAATCACAATGCAAATTAGGAAGTTTTCCCTAAAACCCATATGTATAACTATATACAGACGACGTATCCTTCCATAAAGATCGCATAACAATACTCCTCCGTTTTAAGTTCACACAGAAGTGCCCTTGCGGGGCACATTTAGTGGAAAAGTTTGCATTCTAAAAGATGTACTTTTCTCGCTGGAAAATGTATCGGGGGGTTGGGGATATTTGTTTTTTTCTCCCTTTTAAAAACAAGGTTGATGGTACTTTTATGAAAAAAAAAACATTTGATACCATTGTAAGATTTTTTGTCATTTAAAGAAAAAAAATTTCACTTTACATAAGGAAATTTGGTTTTTTTAAATTTCTAGCATGAATGGCTGGTCGTTGCTATATTTAAGCCCCTATAGAATCTGAAAGCTCCTTCCCCGGGGTGACATGCCGCAAGACCCCAAAAGGCCCCGTTTACCGTCGTATTTTTGTCTGCGAAAGGGAAGAAATAAATAATTGGGGGGAAAGCGAAAGCAAACTTAAGCGAATGATGGAATTATAAATTTTTGACAAATTTCGTGGGAAATTTGTACTATGATGATTTTATATTGTATACAGTATTTCTATTTATACTATAAAAAGACATATTTCTGTTTTTTCAAAATTTTTTGTTTTCTTTGAAACCTCCAGCTTGATATGGGGTAAACATCACCAAATTTTAAGTCAATCAAAGTCAATACATATTTTGTGTTGTGTGAAATTAGTTATAGCTCCCAATTTGATTATAATCCCAAACTTTTTTCATCCCCGGGAAAACAGCATCGGGGCTTTGTCGAGGGAGAGGGAGGAGGGGCAATTTTGGAGAAGGAGAGGGCCCCCCAAAAAGATATGGAGTTTGATAGGGGGAAACACCGGAGCTAGCGGGAAAGAGTGGGTTGAAGAACGATGTGCTACGAAAATCAAAACCCAGGGGAGCATTTCTAAAAAATTTCTACTATCTAAAACATGGGGGTTTTCCTTTGGGCAAAGATTTAAGGGGGGCGATTTTTATGGGGGATATTCATTAAATATGAGTTTTCCGAAAGGAGGCGAGAAAAGTACTTCATGGTGTCGCTCTATTTTGCCTCTTTCCCCACTTCACACGTCTTAATGGTTTTACTATTCGGTGAAGTCATTACTCGTGAAAGAGGGGGTATTCCTGATACCTGTCTGTGGTCGTCCTTTTGGGTTTGCCCGGAGCATTGTCAAGTTAAGAAGGCATTTTAGATAAAAAAACTTTTTGTTAAAGAGATAGCAATGCTATAACATTTTTTCATCCATATATTTCCCAAACTGAAAAAAATGCTCAGTTCATTAAATTTTTCTTCAATAATCACCCTTTTATTTTAAAAAAGGGCATTTTGCTTTTTCTAAGTTATGAAAAGAAGCTTTTCCTCCCTTTTTATGAGGGAATGCGAATATTTTTTCTCCTAAACAATGCTTTTTTATTGTCATTTTTGAAAATTGCTTCGGTTGCGGCTTTTTTTCCCTTTTGACTGTGATTTTCAACCCTTTTCTCTATAACTTACCCCTCGACTGTTGTTGCCTATATACCCCTTACTGCCATGTAAAACAAAAATATTAAAGTAGACACACAACAGAAAACACCTTCTTTTTTTTTTTTTTTTTGGGAAAGAACGTTTTGATTAAGAAATATAATATATAGTTGTTGATAACCCGGTTTAAAAAAAAACAAACAAAAACCCATCGTTTGGGAAAAACCATGCTGTCCCGCTAAGATCTATCGATCGCGGGTGTCTTATATTTACTCCCTCTGTAAAAAACCCATGGTCAAAAAACTTGCTTTAGGCTAATTTTTGGGGTGTCTTTTTCCAATAGCAACAAATTTTAAAAGCTTATATCATGAGGGGGGAAAGTTAATTTTTTTACCTCAAATTTTTTTTTTTTATTTTATAAAATTCTTGGTTTGTAAGAGTCAAATTTCTAAAAAGGGAAAAAGTTTAAAAATTTTTCAAAGCCTTTTTTTTATTTTTGAAGACGAAATAGTTTACGGTCTTTAAAAGTTTTCGTCCTGCAGCAACTATGGGATATGAAAAATTATAGGGGAAAGGGTGTTTCTTCATTTGGCATGCTTGTATATCAAATTTTTTTAGAGAATTGGAGGGTCAAGTAGAATTTTATTTGTGTCACTTTAAAAATATTTTCTCTTTTGTAAAAGTTTTAAAAAAATATATGTTGTACTTTAAAAAGGGTGTCTGAATGCGCAACAATATTTTTACCGTTGCATCGTTCTTTTTCTTCCTAATACGTGTAGCCGGTACTATAGACAATTTCGGGAGGGGAGTAAATTGCTGAAAAGCTAGTCCCCTTTCTGTGCGTATATCATAAAACGGAGGATTATTTTTATGCGATCTTTAGGAAGGATACGCTCGTCTGTATAATTATCATATGGGTCTTAAGGGGAAAAATTTCCAAGTTGCATTGAATTGTAAAACATCGAGAAATGCGGGAGGAAAATTTTTGGAATATACCCGCATTGTCCCCTTTAGGTTAAAAAGCAAAACATAAATGAGTCAAACGTGGAAGGGGGTGACGTAGTTGTAGATAATTAGGTGTTCAGGTGTAAATTGAGGGGGAAAACCCCTTTGACCTGGGGTAGATACCTTTTAAAAACTATTCAGGCCTCTAAAAAAGAAACAGACTACGTTTTCACTATTTGGTAATTAACCTGTTAGTTTTATAAGTAGAAAAGGCAAAGTATGAAATATTGGGTTTTCGCATTTTAAAAAATTTACAGAGCTTTAAGATGTTTTTGTGTTATCGCCCCTTTTGGACGTTGTTTTTTTTTAAGCTTGAGATCCTAATAAAGGCATATGGGGGGGGGAGGGGGAGTGTGAGGAGGGGGGGTCGTCAGCGACAACTGACAGCGGGGTATCATATTGATCGTATCACGCTCTTAGCTATAAGGGGGGGTGACACTCACCTGTAACCTTCATGCAGAGTTTATTATCTCCTTAAGCAGGACTTTTGAGGTGTTTGTTTTGGTCTTACTATTATTATTTGTAATGGGGTATGGAGGATGTGGGACAGGGGGGGTAGGAAGGGAAGGAAGGATCACCCGTTTTCGGGTCAACCCTTGAATTTTGGTCATTACCTGGGCCCGACTTATCCGTCTTTCCTTTCGCGGTTTTTTTTTATTGGTTTTGAGGGGTATCATTCGTTGTAACTAAGATACGAAAAAATAAATCTTAAATTTAAAAGAAAAATAAAATGACGATCAAAAAGATTAAAAAAAACTAAAAAAAATAGTACGGGGTTCAACCCCTTTAAAAACAAACAATAAAAAACTCAAAATTACTTTTAAAAAAAGAAAAAAAAACCGAAAAAGGGTTAATCGAACAGAAAATGGGTAAAACAAAGGGAAATAAATAAAGGGGAACGGATTAAAAGGGAATAAAATATAAGGGGGGGTCGGGGCCCCCATCTGGGTTCTGCGTGTCTCTCTGAGGCGAGGTTTCAAGAACCCCCCATATATAATAATAATTAATTTTATATATTATATTTATATATAATATATATCATGCACGTATACATACATACAAACACCATACACACCACACACACACACACACACACACACCCACACACACACAATATATATATATAAAAATTAAAATTATATAAAATATATATATATATAAAAATATATAAAAATTATATTATAAAATATATATATATTAATATATATATATATATATATAATATATATTAATATCTTAAAATATATATATAATATATATATATTTATATATATATTTATATTTTATATATATATATTTTTTTTTATTTTTTTTTTTATTAATTTTTTTTAAATATAA